>NW_014577165.1:33882-37469 GCF_000485595.1 Priapulus caudatus
TATATATAGTGTTAGATCTTCCGGCTAGAAACAAATAGATTACATCAGGAGTCAATCAATATTGATAGACTCCTGACTACATTATATAACTGAAGTGTGCCTACCGGGAAATCAGGCTGGCACATGTTTGCTCATGTAAAATCATGTTGTTTTCTTCTAAGTACGCACACACACGCACGTAGGCCTACATACATCTCGCTTCAGTGTACGTCTATTTATACAACCACGTCTGTATGCATACATATAGCAGCCACCGCGGCCCAAAGCTCGTCTCATCCAACACATCTCTGCCACTTCTATCAGTTTCCTGCTACAAGCAGATAACGTCGCCCGGGTCGCCAAATACTGGACACGCCTATTCTTTTTACTACGTTGTATATACGCGTTATAGCTGACCAAAGTTCCTTCCACTTAATATTTCTTTTTTTTAATCATTTGCTATCAGCGTTCCGTGGGAAACGGACGCCAGCTGACAGCAACCTATCTGTGGGCAGGGGGGAGGGAGGAAGGTTTCTTTCGCACTCCGCTATAGGGTTGTAGGGTTGCATGCATCGAACCAAGCCTTCGTCGTCAAGGCCGAACCCGATCATAAATAATCACCCGATAGAACGTAACGACATTCTATTTCACTATGAATGTGTATGTATGAGGGGGTACCGGTGCGGAAGAGAAAATAACCTACAGATATCTAACCGGTGTGTAGGAGAGGGGCTGCTAGTGTGAAACAGGAAAAAACCTACAGATCTATATTCTATTTCACCTGTGTGTAGGACAGGAACAGCTCGTGTGGAAGAACAGAGAACGTATATATTATACAGTTATACATATTATACGTATATCGTACAGAGATATTCTATTTGACCTGTGTGTGTGTGTGTGTGTGTGTGAGAGAGAGAGAGAGAGAGAGAGAGAGAGAGAGAGAGAGAGAGAGAGAGAAAGCGCGCGCGCGGTAGAGCGTATAGAGAGACGTGCGAGCTTAGTACAGGCGTCGCCATGCCGAGGTGCGGGTCGTCGTCGTCGTCATCGTCGTCGGGGGGCTGCCGACGATGGCTGAGCAAGAAAGAGAACGTGCTGTTCGTGGCGACGCTGTGCGGAATCGTCGTCGGCACCGCTCTGGGACTCGGCGTCCGCCATCTTGACCTGTCGGAGACGAGCAAGCACGTCGTGGGATTCCCGGGAGAGATCTACCTGCGCATGCTGAAACTCTGCGTGCTGCCTCTCGTCATCACCACGATCGTGTCAGGTGCGTGAGGTCACAAGAGGTCACAGGGGTCACAGGGGGTCACAGGGGTCAGAGGGTTTTCCGGGAGAGATCTACCTGCGCATGCTGAAACTCTGCGTGCTGCCTCTCGTCATCACCACGATCGTGTCAGGTGCGTGAGGTCACAGGAGGTCACAGGCGGCAAAAGGGGGCAAAAGGGGTAAAAGGTTTTCCGGGAGAGATCTACCTGCGCATGCTGAAACTCTGCGTGCTACCTATCGTCATCACCACGATCGTGTCAGGTGCGTGGGGTCAGAGGGTCAGAAGGTCAGAGGCTCGCAGGGTCATAGGGTCATAGGGTCACAGAGATAAGAAGGACAGAGGGTCCGACGGTCAGAGGGAGACAGGGTGGAAATATCAGAGGGTCAGAGGGTTAGAGGGTCAACGAGTCAGAGGGTCAGAGAGTTAGCGTCGCACAGGGCCGGAAGATCAGAGGCCCAGACTAAACAGTAACGCGAACACTATTATTCGTCTCTGCTTCACGCGCCATTGAAAGCACAAACAGGCGATAAAACTGAACAGATATCTATACATCCACGCACACGTACGTTTATTACAGGCTATCTATACAGGAACTAAGAAAATCAAACGGCTTGTTTTATTTGAAATTTTGTTAAAAACACGTTTGTGTCTATTGGCTCCTGATATCTACCTGTGTGTCGTACAGGGTCGACCGAGCTGACGGCGTCTGCTAGCGGCAAGATGGCGGCCAGAACAATCGCGTACTTCCTGCTAACCAGCTTCTGCTCGGCGCTGATTGGTCTATCACTGGTCATGCTGGTCCGACCGGGAGCCAGCGGATCGGAAATGGAAGCCAGTGTCTACGAAACCAGCATCAAGAAACCCGGCACAAGACCCATGGATGCATTTATGGATCTAATCAGGTGATCTAATGCATATGAAATACGTGCTACTGGCGCAACATCGTATTTTATTAATTGTTACGCTGTTAACTAGCGCTTTGTAATCGACGTTTTATTCATTAATTTGTGATCTTTTTATCAAGCTTTGTAATTGAATAAAAACGTGTGAGATTTTATTCAGGTTGAGGCTTGAGCAGATGATGGTACAGAGTATTACTTCACTATTAATTAACGATTAATTCACTAAGTTTGCGTAGGTGACCTACACACTAGCAATGCCACACCAACGATATATTTATATATATATATAAATTCTCTTAGCACGAATAATGTCGTTACCGCGGCAGCAGCTATAACGTAGTGGTTAGACAAGCGACCTCTACCACTTGGTCAACCTTTCCTCCACACGTGTGGTGCGTTTCCAGGATGCACATGATTCGTATCTTGTACAATATCCGTAACAGATACGTAAACAGGGCGGGAAACCCGTGCCGTACATTGCGGTGGGTAAAATTGCCATGATTATCTGTAGATGTTGTTGGTAAATTAAGGCAAGAGTTTGTACTTGTACTTAAACTTGTAGTCGTGTTTGTTTCGTACCTAAATTTTCTTTTTCTCCATGCATCGCTGATCTGGATTGTTCACTATATGCTACGCGTGCGATCTGAATGCGGTATAATTGCTGGAATCTCGTCTACCCGATGAATTGGTTATTACTCTCTGACGCGAAAGAGTTACAACGTACGAGAGACTCCGTGTACGGTCGAACAAATCAGAGACGAGTCGCAGGGGCTGATGTGCAATCGGTAATGTATAGTATAGTATGATATAACATAGTTGCGAACTGCTGAATCTCTGTGCAGACGTCGCACATCGGGTGCGTGCGCGGAAAAAAATCCCGAAGAGGAATTTCATGCTATTTACGGCGACGTTTTAACAAAGAAGCAGCAGCAGCAGCAGCAGCAGCAGCAGCAGCAGCTGCGTCTGTTTGTCTTGTTCCTCGATAGGATGTAGTGAGCAGTCGACGAGAGTGCAACTGAGCTGGTGACGTCACTGCTGGTGTATGCGCTAGTCTGCGTGCGTCTGGCTATATATGCATGCATTTGAAATGCGACTGCTATACGATTGTAGCAAGCTAGTATTTTTTTAATTATATAGATATATAATTACACGCATTATATACATCGAAGAATGACGCATTATATTGTATTGTTTTGTTTTGTTATTGTTTGTAATATGTTTTTTACTATTTGTGAGAGCTTTAGAATAAAATAAATCTTTTTTGATTTTCAATATCGGACAAAGTGAGTGTATGCCTATATTTATAAAAAAATATTGAAGACGTGAAATTCGTTCGTTACAATAAACTATAGATACAGGAGCGAGAGAGAGAGAGAGAGAGAGAGAGAGAGAGAGAGAGAGAAAGAGAGAGAGAGAGAGAGAAAGAGAGAGAGAAAGAGAGA
>NW_014577165.1:38899-42756 GCF_000485595.1 Priapulus caudatus
GGGATAGCAGACGCCGTCAGCTCGGTCGACTCTGTACGAGCACCAGGTAGATATCAAGGAGCCAATAGACACAAAACGTGTTTTTATACAAAATATTTCAAATAAAACAAGCCGTTTGCAATTTTCTTAGTTCCTGTAAGATGGCCTTTGTAATAAACGTACGTGTGCGTGATTGTCGATATCTGTTCAGTTTTATCCTGTTTGGGCTTTCAATGGCGCGTGAAGCAGAGACGAATAATAGTGTTTCGCGTTTACTGGTTGTAGTCTTGGCCTCTGATTTCGCCGGCGCTGTGCGACCTAAACTCTCTGACCCTCTGATCGTTTGACCATCTAACCCTCTGACCCTCTGATCTTTTCCACCTTGTCTCCCTCTGACCGTGTCGACCCATCTGTCGCTTACTATCTCTGTGACCCTATGACCCTTGACTGCAGCCTCTGACCTTCTGACCCTCTGACCCGGACGGCACAGCCTACGTTGACACGATCGTGGTGGATGACGATAGGTAAGAACGGGCAGAGTTTCAGCATGCGCAGGTAGATCTCTCCGGAAAACGCCTAACGCCCCTGTGCACCCCCTGTGACCCGCCTGTGACCTCCTGTGACTCCACGGCACCTGACACGTCGTGGTGATGACGAGAGGCACACGACAGAGTTTCAGCAATGCGCAGGTAGATCTCTCCCGGAAACCCTCTGACTCCCTGTGACCGCTCTTGACCCTGTGACGCTCTAGTGAGCGCTCACGCAACCATGAGCACGATCGTGGTGATGACGAGAGGGACAGCACGCAGAGTTTCAGACATGCGCAGGTAGATCTCTCCCCGGAATCCCACGACGTGCTTGCTCGTCTTCGCGACAGGTCAAGATGGCGGACGACCGAGTCCCAGAGCGGTGCCCCGACGACGATTCCGGCACAGGCGTCGCCCGAACAGCACGTTCTCTTTCTTGCTCAGCCATCGTCGCAGCCCCGCGCGAACGACGACAGCGACGACGACGACGACCCGCACCTGCGGCATGGCGACCGCCCTGTACCCAAGCTCGCACAGTCTCTCTATATACGCTCTACCGGCGCGCGCGGCTTTTCAGTCTCTCTCTCTCTCTATCTCTCTCTCTCTCTCTCCTCCTTCTTACACTCTTTCATTGCTCTCTCTCTATCACAGCCACACAGACACACACACCCACACCGGTAAATAAGATAGTCTCTCGTACGCAATAAACGTATAACTATGTATAAGCTGTATAATATATACGTCTGCTGTTCTTGCCAACACGTCGAGCTGTTGCTGTCCTACACACAGGTGAACATAGAATATGATCTGTAGGTGTGCTTTCCTGTTTCACACATAGACCCCTCGGTCCTACACCACCGGTTAGATTCTGTAGGTTATTTTCTCTTCCGCACCGAGATCCCCGCCGCCTGGACCCTCCATACATACACATTCATAGTGGATAATAGATGTCGTTACGTTCTATCGGGTAGATTATTTCATGATCGGGTGTCGGGCCTTGACACGAAGGCTTGGTTCGATCGCATGCAGCCCTATAGCGGAGTGCGAAAGAAGCAACCTTCCTCCGCTCCCCCGCTGTGCCCAGCAGATTAGGTTTGCGTGTCAGTGGCGTCCGTTTCCCCACGGAACGCTGACTAGCAAATGATTAAAAAAAAGAAGAATATTAAGTGGAAGGACCTTTGGTCAGGCTATTAACGCGTTATACATGACGTAGTAAAACGAATAGGCGTGTCCAGTATTTGGCGACCGCGGGCGACGGTTATCTGCTTGTAGCAGGAAACTGATAGCAAAGTGGCAAGAGATGTTGGATGACGACGAGCTTAGGCCCGCGGGTGGCTCTATAACGTATGCGTACACGACGTGGTTTGAGTATAAATAGACGTACACTGACAGCGAAGATGTATGTAGGCCTACGTGGCGTGTGTGTGGCGTACTTGGAAGAAAACAACATGATTTTAAGATGAGCAAACAATGTGCAGCCTGATTTCCGCGGTAGGCACACTTCAGTTATATAATGTAGTCAGGAGTCTATCAATAATTGATTGACTCCTGATGTAAATCTATTTGTTTTCTAGCCGGGAAGATCTAACTACTATATATATATATATAATATATATATAATATATCTCTTCCTCTTTCTCTCTCTCATCTCTCTCCTCTCTCTCCTCTCTTCTCTCTCTCTCCCCTCTCCTCTCGCTCTCTTCTCTCTCCTCTTTCTCTCTCTCTCTTCTCTCTCTCTCTCTCTCTCTTTCTCCTTCTCTCTCTCTCTCTCTCTCTCTCTCTCTCCACACACACACACACACACAGAGGGAAAAAGAGAGAGAGGGGGAGAGATAGGTGCTATATACATATAACAGGGTACATACACGCGCATATTTTCTGCTACAGGCCACTACCGTACGGACGACACACACGGGACCCGTGACGCGTCGGGACAGCAACGGTACGGCGTACACAGTGATGGAGACGACAACGCTATCGGAGTTAAAGATGAGACCAGGAACCAATACACTGGGTAAGACACGCTAAGTTGCTACGTTACATCGCAGACAGATGCGCGGGCGTTCTGCTGACGTTTAATATGAATTTATTAGTTCGAATTATTAGTTATTATTAGTTTAGAAATTAGTCCGTCTATATAGGGTTCCGCGATTTTTCATATTACCCACAATGCAACGCCACCGGCCATGACGGATACAGAAACCAGATCAGGCATGGTACAAGTACATTGAGCAACGCACCTCTGCTCATTTTATATTCGCCTATTAAGCAAATGCATCTCAACGCCGCTCTTCTGCGGTGTTGTCAACTGCAGCAATCGTAATCAGAGACAGCCACACAGCTTTTTTAGACTGCTTAACGTGATCACAACACAAGGTAAAGTGACGAGAGACCTGGCGGACCACAGACGCTTGGAGCATTTTCAATAAAAAAGCAATGCTGAGTAAACACGAAATGTATTTACTAGCAATGTCTTAATGTTTCTCTACTCTCTTTCGCCTAGTATTGCCGATAATTACCTGTAAATGACGGTCAAATGCTCCTCTGCAACACACAGGTACACCGCACGCACGGCGCACGCCGCTACACATTTACACTTATAATTTTATATACATAATGCTATATCGCCGGTATCCAGTAGGCAGCTGTTTGAGTGGGGTGATGATTTCTCTTGCACGTGAAGCATACTCTTAATAAAATAGCGCCGAGGCAAAATGTGAAGAGAATGCACCAAGCCCGGCTTTACAATTCCAGTGTGCTGACATAATGCCTGTCCCATTTATCTCATTGTGACTCCTGCACGGATAGAAAGATGGTATAATCAGAGACTGGGAGGGCATAACACGTGCTCAGATAACGTAGATGGGACTCTCGCTGTTCACATGATAGATGTAGACTGATACACCACTAACCCAACCGCAGAACATTCGATCGTAGGCATAGGGGGTAGATTCATCAAGCTGCGTACGCAAAATATTTTGCGTAAATCTTGTGTACGCAATCGACGTTGCTTAGTTGCGATTCATCAACACAGCTATTTAGTAAATTTGCGTACGATTTCGCGTACGCAAGCGAGGCCGTTTTAGGTGCGATTCATCAAGCTAAGCTAAAATTTACGTAAACCTTTGCGTAACTCTACACGAGCTGACGAGGTGCCTTAAACCACTCGAAATTTCCGCAGGTGTTTCCAGCATACCGCAGCATGCATTATTTTATGGCTAACGCTCCATTAGGAGCGTTCCCAACTTTAATGTCAGTAATATCGTGATATAAAAGAGATATAAAGGGGTTTTGTATTGATATAAGTTAGATAGAAAGGGTGGGTTTGATATGAAATAGATATCAAGGGGG
>NW_014577165.1:42766-48098 GCF_000485595.1 Priapulus caudatus
GTGTGTGTGTGTGTGTGTGTGTGTGTGTGTGTGTGTGTGTGTGTGTGTGTATGTGTGAGTGTATGTATATATAAGCCAATCGGCATGTTCACCACAGACAACTGCAAGAATGAGAGGAAGAAACAGTCAACGGTTCAGCTAGCTGTGTTATTTGCAGGTAACCAGTCTTTAAGAAGTATCTGGTCGATAAATATACGCGCGTGTGTCTGCGTGCGTGCGCGTGCACTCGCTACAATCCGCGATCCTCGACGAACACGTTTCAGGATGATAATCATAGCCATACTCGTCCTGCTGTGTCGCCCCGCCACGGCCGAATACGACTTCAGCAGCAGCAGCTTTCAACCCACCACCGCTAACATCTACAGAGCGCCTGTGTCCAGCTACGCAGACGAACGCGACATTACCGACCACACGGACGTCGCTGCCGACGTTGCCAGCCGACGTGCGACCGACGCTCCGCAGTTCTTCACGACATCCTATTACGGCCCGATATCCCGCGGTTCGTTACGAGGTTCCGGGAACAGGATAGGCGTGCTGAGATTTTCCCGATCCGGTTCCGTAACCGGTTCCCTGTTCGGCAGCGATCGGTCGGACGCCACGGAAGCAGCGGGCAAGCGGTTCGGATACAAATATAATTATGGGTACGTAGTCAAACGTGATACAACATACAGATACAGGTGTGTTGTTATACGTGACACAACATACAGATACAGGTGTGTTGTTATACGTGACACAACATACAGATAAAATAAACAAACAAATAAATAAATATATAAATACGCGAATTATCAAATAAGCTAACAAATGAGTAAATTCGAAACTGAGCAAACTATAGCAAAACGGGTCGGCTTAGGAAAATACACCCGGCGAGAGGGATAGTAAAACCTCTTCCCTGTACTGCCAGGGATTCACCGTGTCTGTGTGCTAGATTACGTATCTGCATGCTAGATGCACCATGTTTGCGTGTGTGTTCCCTGCAGATATCTCATTACGTGGTACTAGCTAGACCGGGGGGTCCTGGCACCCAAAACCCACACCAGTAAGAGTAACACTAGCCGCTTCAGCCTGCGAGATACATATCGCTGGCCCGACTTACGCGCCCAGACACAACACAACACAACACGCGTCAATAACAGAATACACGAGTCAATAGCAGAAACCTTAGCAGCTTGAGTCGTGGCAGCACCCGTTACAGTGAAATTGCATGATATTTCCTACGCTCGTGTATTGACAAACATATCGATAATAGGTTTCGTCATAACATATCCTCCGTGATTATAGAGCATAAATACACCAAAACAGATCTAAACGCTGAACATTACAGAAACATTTCCTATAACGCGCGACCATGAACAAGATATTTGTTTTATTATTGTTTCATTGATTGATTGATTTTGATTATTGCGATGATTTCTGTGACTATATATAGTTCGATGACGTAAGCGTGAGACGTATGGCTTATTTCGTCTTCAGGGCTGATCTGCTTCTGCGTGATATTCGGAGCCGTGTTAAGCGGAATGCCGAAAGAGGCCGCTGTCATGATTCGGTTCTTTAAAATAGCGGAAGCCGTCATAATGAAGTTGGTCTTATTGTGTCTTTGGTAAGTTATAATGCGTCATCACAAGAATTTAAGCCATGCATGGTGTTTTTTTTACAACGTTCTATATTATGTTTACGCATTGTAAACATAACATATATCTTATAATAAATATTATTTTAAGATGTCGCATCGCGTCCTACAACTCTAACTACGCTTAACGTTTTATCTCGACACAGGGATGCTTTTGTCACATTAGCAAAGCTCTTCTTTCTTCACTCAATTAGCTGCTATATTTGGTACCACGTTGCCACGAATTCCTTTCGTTTCCTGTTGATATTAGAGTCAAAGACGCGCCTGAGAGGCACCAAATGTGCCTACGTGTCTATTCGCAGTCAGCCTCTCTCTGTGTGTCTCTCTCTACAACACATCATTGTAGGAATCAGCGAGAGCCGCGTGTTTATCGACCAGTAAACGTTTTTTTCTCGTCATTAATCTACTTATAGTAGCGTTTAGCAATTACGCTAAACCATCCGACAAGTAGGGAAAAAAAGCGAACGCACCGGCGAGTGGGGAAAAAAGCGCACGCACCGACGCAGCGCGCGAACGGTAGCTTTCGAATGCCGTTTTTTGTTTGTTTGTTTGTTCTTTTCAGTAACTGTGAACCGCCGCTGTTGGCGAAACGCCAAATTACAACTGTCATCGCTTTTTGCTGCACTTTGAGAGATAATTGCGCTTTGATCTTCTCGTAGTTAATGAGCTTGAAGGCGTCGAGCTACACGTGCAGTCCAGACTAGATGCTGTCATAATTAGATATATGCTTTAAAAACGGATGCTGTAATATAACTCCATTTACTTATATATAGGTGCCAAGCGTAAGTCGATATTTACTAAATATGAACTCAGTCGTGTTTGATTTGCATGAAGAAAAACGGCAGGACCAGCATTAATCAAATAATAATAATAATTTAACTCTCTCTCTTTTCTCTCTTCTCTCACCGTGGAGCAGGAGGATGACTGGACACCGGCGTCGGGACAACAGCGGCTGTGGGTGCCGCCGGAGTACGAAACGGCGTGTAAGAGAGTACCGCAGGCCGTACAACTGGTGTTTAGCTACATCGTCAAGGTGCTACTCGCTCTCATCACGATGGGTTTCGGCTCACGCATGCACTTCAGCTACATCAAGGACGTGTTCGTGTCGCGGCCCGTCGCCCTGGTGACGGGTCTGTGCTGCCAGATACTCGTCATGCCGCTGGTAGGTCGACGCGGGCTAGATTCCGGGTCTACGCGTATGTCTAGATACGTCTATGTATATGTGGTTATAGCGATGAGGAATTTTCTCTTCTTTCTGTTGTTAAAGCTGTGTTAAGAACATACTCGCTCTCTCTTTCTCTGCGCGCGTGTGTGTGTCTTTTACTCATGCCCTCTCTAGCCGGCGAATGGCTGTGTAGGCATCAAACCATGTTCATCGTTGCTTCATCGAAATCTATACGTGGAACTGGATTTACTTTTTTTCGCGCAAAGGAAATCTGGCTCGAGGCATTTTAATCGTGTTTCCGTATCACTGTCGCTATCGTCTTACACCACTGTACGGAGCAATCAACTTCGCGACTTTCTGGCAGCATGCCAACATACCAAAACTCTCTGTGAAGTTTTCTGAGGTTTCCAAGTCTCACACGTAAAAAAAGAAGCCACGCAACTCGGTAATCCACACGTACAAATCCATCGCACAGATCCACTACGATGCCACTCGGATAACGCACTAGCTAGATCCCAACGGATAGCGCAAGGAACTGCGAGTATAGTTTTATCCCGACCACGGCTTCCTAGTCTGATAAAAACTCGCACGCAAGAATCGGCAGCCAAAGTCTTATTTACGTAA
This sequence comes from Priapulus caudatus, assembly GCF_000485595.1. NCBI lineage: Eukaryota > Metazoa > Priapulida > Priapulimorpha > Priapulimorphida > Priapulidae > Priapulus > Priapulus caudatus. Next base: position 46,186 of record NW_014577165.1, read on the forward strand.
CGGGCGAGTCATCGCAGCTGTCAATGACTACATATGTTTGTCAGCGGCGTGTTTTCATATATGCGCTCAGTATTGGCTTGTAATGTGTCACCGGCTGCCGGACTTGCCCTCGTCTTATAGGTAAAAACGAGTGCCAAAAATGGCTTTGCGTAGGCATGAGTGTCGTACATAAACCCACGCCATTAAAGCTCGTGCTTAAACCCCAACTAGGACATACTTCATTATATTCCATATTTCAACGGACGCCTTCGGTGCAACATTTGCAATGTATTGCTGTATACGGCTATTGTTTTCTAACATCTTCTCCTCCCTCCCCCTTCGTCACGTTCCTCTGCTTTCTTCTTTTGCGCTTTCCCTTTTTTTCTGTCCTTCCCGTAGCTCGGCGACGCTGCCGGCGACGATACACTGTACGGAGATAAAGGCGGGACTGGACAGCAGAGTGACGAAGTTTGTTCTTCCGCTCGGAGCGACGATCAACATGAACGGCACTGCCTGCTTCGTCACCATCGCCTCGATCTTCATCGCACAGATGCACGACGTGCATGTCGGAGCCGGGCAAGCACTGATGGCATGGTAACGCCCCGTGATCTAGTTACACACACACGCGGACGCACGCACGCACGCACGCACGCACGCACGCACGCGTCTTCAATGTCGGCCAGGCTATTGTATTGTCAGCAAAGATGCGTTTACTATAATTGTTGCAGCTTCTTGGTTATATTGTTCAACTGGGGACGTTGCAATGTCGCTCAGGTTGGCGTTGATATTTGCACCCGGAAGCTCGTTCAATGTCGCCATGGCTATTATTATTGTCAGAAGGGATCGGCTGCGAGATGTCGCAGGTTTCTTGAAATAGACTGAAGAGATGTCGATATTAGGGTCTACAATGCAACAGAGAGCTGGCAAGAGAACTTATGGCTAACTGTAGAGTATGAACACTAGGCGTCATAGAAGGAACGAAAAAGAGTTCGGAAAAAGTTATATCAAAATGGCACAATTATAGATAATAACATTTACAATCGCAATATGACGGACTCTAGGTTCACATTTGAAACAGAGGCAATAAATACTGTAAATGTTAGAATTAAAAATTAAAAATTAAAGTCTGATTACATTTAATCAAAATTAAAATTACATACCGTAAAAATTATTTTAATTAAAACACAATAGTACTATATAAAATTCGTTGCCATTGCGTGTGCGCTAAGTCACTAAATGAATAATATTTATTACATCAGGATTCAGGAGTGAGTAAAAACATTAAAACATCATAATTAACACCAATAACTATACACATCATTAACAATAAACAATAAAAACATTTGTTTTTATTCACTCCTAATTATATATACTGTATTTTAGTATTATAAAGAAAGAAAGATGAGATGTGGAGACACAGCAGTAGATAGGCTTTGTAAAGTAGCAGTCGTTTTGCGGCCATTGTTTCTATCACCCTGAAACTCTGGTGTTTCAAGTGTCTTTACGAGTAATGCTGTTCCAAACGCGACTGTTGAAACACCAATATTATGCTGGCCCTGCCCGGGGTCTTATAGCACTATACCAAGTCTACTCATATGCATTACGACGCGCTAACGTAATAATTACAATAAGTAAAAAGTCAATGGACGTTTTGCGTTCTGGCCCTAAAAAATTAGAGCTCGCTGAAAACACATACAGTGTATAGTATAATTTCATACGTACGAAACACGAACGAGTAACAAGCTCCCCCTCTCTCGTCATCTTCTCTCTCTCTCTGCTCGTCTTCTCTCTCTCTCCTCTCTCTCCTCTCTATATATATATAATAAGTATATAGCATATGCTGTGTGTGTGTAGTGTGTTGTTTGGTGTGTGTGTGTGTGTGTGTGTGTGTGGTTGGTGTGTGGTGTGTGTCCTAATGCGGTGCGTGTGTGCAT
>NW_014577165.1:48123-61318 GCF_000485595.1 Priapulus caudatus
GTCTTCTTCTTTTTCTTTCTCTCGCCTCTATCTCACATATATATTATATATTATATATATGTATGTATATAGTTATAATCTATAGTATATGCTCTCACTCTCCTTTCGCTCTTCTTTCTCTCATTATTTCTCTCTCTTCATCTCTCTCTCTCTCTCTCTCTCTCCTCTCTCTCTCTCTCTCTCGTTCCCCCTCTCTCTTTCTTACTTCGACTACTTCATCATGTATCGACGGCGAGAGCGCTCTCTCTTTCATACACACAATCTCGACAATCCCTTTCTGTGCGGCTTCTGCATGGCAAGTACGCATTTTCCTAAATGATCGGCAGAAGCAATATAGGTATTAACGTTGTGTGTTGTGTGTGTAAGTTATTTTTTTTGTTAATTATATTGTGCACTGATACTGCACTGTTGTATATATATTTATTATTTTTTTATTTCTATTTTTACGCGTTATAGCTTTAGGGGAAGGTGGGGCTAACGGACCCTTACTTTGGAGCTCCCCCACATAACAATGCCCTATACAAGTAGGCCAGTGTCCTTCCACTTTTGGTGTGGGTGGTGGGTTTAACTCATGTTGGCTTAGGTTGTTACACCAAATAGGAGTGGGAAGGTCCCTTATCTTTTTCAGATTTCCGGGTAAAATTACATATAATATTGTGGTCTGAAAGGGCATTCTGCCAAGTATGGGCAAGATGGCAACCCCATGCGTAATGGGACCCGTGGTCCCCATTTTGCCCCCACTCACATTTTTTATGTGAATTGAATTTAACAAACAAACCAAGAGGGAAGTCTTTGTGTATTGAATTTAACTAATTTAATAAAGATTGACTGGAAATTTAATGATTTACATGCAATTGCGATCGGGCGAGGAAGATTGTTCGCTCAATTACAACAGATGTATAATTTGAACTAGAAAATTTTGTTTAGGCCTAATGCATCTGCATGGGCAGGACGCTTGTTCAGCTCATTACAACTAATTTATAATAGATTATAGGATAGAAATAATGATTTAATGCATTGCGATTGGGCAGGAGATGTTTCGCATTCAATTAGAACGATATAAAAATGACCCTAGTATGGCCTTATTGCGTAACCCGGACTAGGTACGTGTTCAACAGACAGTGAGAGAGAGAGAGAGAGAAAGAAAGAGAGAGAGAGAGAGAGAGAGAGAGAGAGAGCGAGAGAGAAAGACAGACAGACAGAGAGAGAGATAGTTTACTAGTATATAGTTTAGATGAGCACATCATTTCATGTTTGGACGCATCAACATCAGTTTGTTCGCGTTTTTTTTCCTGCGTGTTTACAGAAATTCACTTCCCCACTGATTAACTCTGATATCGTATTTCATTTTCGCAATAAAAGTCAACGCTAGCAACATCACCATACGACGATAGCATGCCTTCTAGCATCTGCCGCCTGCGCCGTCTCGTCTCCACACGCAAACCGCCTCATGATTTATTATATCTGTCGGTTTATAATCTGTTATTTATAAACTCGGGCGACACGTGCGCGGCAGGCCGATAGCGCGTCATATATTATTCAGACGACATAATTCCGCCGCGAGTCTCCTCACAAGTTCCGCGTACCCGTCGCTGCTCGCATGCGAGCGCTGCTCCGTAGCTTCCTCCACGTGCGCCTCTCTCCGAAGCTTTGTCACCCCTCCGTGCGGACGAAGCAGCGAAGATGTCCTCCGTGCGCCAACCTCGTCCGCTAGCCTTCCTCTTCTTCCTCCTCTTTCTCCTGCTGCTTGTATCGGGTCGGGGTCACGCCAAGGTCGTGGTAGAGGTCGTCGTGACATCGGACGTGTCCGTGTACGAGGGGCAGCGAGTGACCGTCGGCTACAACTTCAGCGGCGACTTGTCGCAGTCGCAGTTCAGCGGCGAGTTCTGTCGTCTGACGGCCGAGTGCGCTGACGACGACATCGCCCGCGTGCAGGCGATCACGGGCGGCGACGGCGACGATGACGATGGCGGTGGTGGCATTCTCTGTAAGGCAGACGGCCAGCAGGCGAGCGGCAACGTGACGGTGGTCGGTGTTCGGCTGGGAGTCACGCAGATTCGATTCTACGTACAGGTGTGTGTGTGTGTGTGTGTGTGTGTGTGTGTGTGTGCGTGTGGCGTGGTGCGTGCGTGCGTGCGTGCGGCGCGCTGTGTGTGTGCGCGTAGTGTGTTTGTGCCATTTCTGATTATTATAAAATGTAAGATTTCTTCACTGTTCTTATGTCATATATGGTAATTTGCGTCTATAACGCAGACACGATAGCGGATGGCTCTTCTATAGTACTAGCAAGTAGACAGTTAGGCAACAGCACCAACAACATGAGAAAAAACAACAACGCAGCAGGACAGCAACGGCAGTCGATCGCCAGCAAGCAAAAAAATATTTATTCGGTTAATAATAAGCGGAATTTTCTACGAAAATTTTACACATAATCGGTGACCGTACGCAAATCGAGCCTCCTGCATCTACAACTCCTACTCCGCCTTATCGTAACGACCTGTTTCAAATCCCTACTTCTCACTCTTAATCTCTACGCGGACAACACACAGAACAATTAACAACAGCAGGAGCAGTAGCAGTTTTTAAACACAGCAACACCAACAACAACACAACAACAACAACAACAGTAGAGCAGAAGCGCAGGCAGAAAAACCACCCCCTCTCTCTCTCTTTTCTATTCTTCTCTCACGCTGGACCAGGAGCGATGACTGGACACCGGCGTCGCGGACAACAGCGGCTGTGGTGCCGCCGAGACGGTACGAAACGGCGTGTAAGAGAGTACCGAAGGCCGTACAAATGGTGTTTAGCTCAATCGTCAAGGTGCTACTCGCTCTCATCACACGATGGGTTTTCGGCTCACGCTTGCATCAGCTACATCAAGGACTGTGTTTGTGTCCGGCCCCGTCGCCGCGTGATGCGGTCTGTTGTGCCAGATACTGCGTCATCGCTGTAGTCGACGCGGGCCTAGATCTCGAGGTCTACGCGTTTGTCTATGATAGTCTATGTTATGTGGTGTTTTTATGCGAGAGGAATTTTCTCGTTCGTTTCTGTTGTTAAAGCTGTGTTTAAGAACATACTCGCTCTCTCTTTCTCTGCGCGCGCGTGTGTGATCTTTTACTCATGCCCTCTCTAGCTCTCTCTCTCTCTCTCTCCTGTCCTCTCTCACTCTTCTCTCTCTCTCTCCTCTCTCTCCCTTTCTAGCTTCTCTCTCTCTCTCTCTCGATGTCTCTCTCTCTCTCTCTCTCTCTCTCTCTCTTTCTCTCTCCTCTCTATAGCTGTCCTCTTTCTCTCGCATCTCTAGCCCCCGCGTCGGGCAGGAGTGTCGGCTGTACATGTGGTGTTGTAGTCATTTGGCCCGCAATGATCTCTTAGATTATGGTGCTTTATTTTATTGTAAAGTATAAATATGCGATGCGAATTCATGTTGTTGCCCTCGTAAATCACAATGTATAGTTCTAAACTCGTAACTTGACGACGTTAGCGCTTGCGTCCGCTACGGCTGGCATTACGATGTCGATATACATATATTATAACATCACATATATATAACCTGTTTAGCCAGCACTGGTCCGCTGTCGGCCTGGTGCCTACGAGATAAGAAAACTATCACCGCTTTTCCTACGTAATAAATGTTGTATGACAGCAAAACTAACCGCTATATTTCTGCACACAGCTTGCCTTCGCCTTAAGCAAGCTCATGCGGCTGAATACTACCAGCAGCTGGCGCCTGCTAGCGTTAGGGATCGTCCCCTGCGGCGCAGGCAGTAACATCCTTCACCTTTCTCCTCACGGTGATATAACGCTCTCATGTCACGATGAGGCGCGCCAGCAATATCATTTGCAAGAAAAAGGTACATAAACGTTTTACGTGTAGTTTCCACGACCGAAATCGCGTATACAGAAAAGAATTGCGGTCGGCTGTGTGGAGTCGCCATTACGCTGCGAGTATGCGTTTTAGAAGTATTCGTGAAGGCAGAATCGTTGAACATTATTTACGATTAATAATTACCGATTATAACGAAAATCCTATCCCGCGTAAGGGGAATACGTATATAAATATTTGCACATCCCGACTAACAATAGTCAGCACTTAGGACGTATTTGTGTATTTGATGATTTTGATATAAAGTTTAAAATATATTCATAACCAAATATTGTTACCGCGTCGCAACAATTTTTCGACACTGCGTCTTCAAAGGCAGCGACAGGTAGACCGAAGTCGTCATTGGCTAAGGTAATGCTACCGGCACACTATCCGATTTTAGCGGCGATCGGGGAGCTTAAGTTTGGCTCGGGAGGCTTAAGTTTGGCTCGGGAGGTCATTTTGGCCCGGTCATTTCGGAGCGGAGCGGGGTCGTATAGTGCCGAGGGCTTACGACGCGACTCGGATAGTGTGCGTGGCCATCCGACCCGATCGGCAAGCGCTGAAGAAAATTGACCAATCACAGAGCAGCGCCATGGGAACCGCATTCGGTAAAAATGGCGGGAAAACACTCCCGACCCTTAGTACACGCTAAATCCGCTTGGAACGCCACGAGAGCGCCATGGTTTGCGCCAACTTTTAGTCGGACAGTGTGCGGGGGCCTCCCGATCGATCGGGAGCGGGTCGTATAGTGTGCGGGGCGTTAGTGCTGTGCACAGTGCAAAATCGTATAGTGCGCGGCTAGCATTAAATGCGCGGATTCATCAAACAATAAAACTACTTCCACTCTCATATAACTCTTCAGAACTACTTCCACCCAAACGCGAACTACCTTTATGACGAAATCCAACAAATCCAAAACAACGACGACGACGACAACAACAACAACGATGACGACGACGACGACGACAACAACAACAACGACAACAGCGACGACAACGAGGACGGCGATAACAACAACAACGACTACGACGACGACGACAACAACAACAACAACGACGACGACAACGACGACAACAACAACAACAACAACAACAACAACGATTGTTTTTCCTCTGCAGGCACAATGCCGTTCTGGCTGTGGGCGCTTGGCAGCTTCTTCAGCGCCGACCCGGGGACCGAACGCAACGTGCCCTACGGCAACATGATGCTCAGCTTCTCGCTCCTCATCATCCCCGCCATCGTCGGCCTGCTTGTCCGCCACCTCCTCCCCAACGTTGCCGACAAGATCATGATCGTGCAGCGACCGATGACGATGCTAACGTCACTGACGGCCGGCGTGACGGGGCTGTGGGCGTACTCGTACATGTGGAGCATGCTGACGGCACCGATGCTAGCCGCGGCGATGGGCTTGCCGTGGATCGGCTTCCTTCTCGGCGCAGCGGCCGCCTACGCGACGAGGCAGCCGTGGCAGCGCGCGAAGACGATCGCCATAGAGGTGGGCTATCAGAATTCGGCGATTACGATTCTCATGTTTCTTAACGCAGTGCCGCAGCCGTATGCTGACATCGGCGGCATCATGCCGGCACTAGCCGTCACGCTGACGCCCTTCCCGCTCTACGGCTGGCTCGGCTACCGCATCTCGCAGCGCATCAAGGAGAGACTGCGGCAGCGGAGAGAGAAAGCCGAGGGAGGAGGAGGAGGAGGAGGCGGCGGAGAGAAGGAGGCGGCGGTAGAGGAGTCGGGCGGTGGCGGCCCCGCGGAGGAAGTGACGGCTGATGACGTGAACATCATCAACGGCAAGACGAACAAGGCGTTCGAAGCGGAAGCGTACGTCGCGGTGACCTTGAGCGACCTTGCGTCGAAGGTCAAGCACGGCGACGACGGCGACGACGACGATGATGACGCTAGGCACGGCGAAAATAACAACGTGAGTTACACCATAATGCCGACTACTGACGTGTGACCAGCGGGATGGAGGAAGGTAGGGTGCATTGTTCCCGGATCCTGGCTTCACTGCGGAAGATACGGTGGTGACAGACGTGATTGAACAGCCGCTGTCACACTATAATAAACACGCTTATATGATATATAAATTAATATGCGTGAAAACATTGCCCGTACCGGCCATGCCATGCGTGGACATTACATACAGATACAGGTGTGTTGTTATACGTGACACAACATACAGATACAGGTGTGTTGTTGTAAGTGATACCATATACAGCTACAAGTGCAACGTACATGACACAACACGCAGTTAATAACAAGTGACACGGGAAGTGAGTGAAGCGTATAAGTGCTAAGCAGAAGCAGAAAGCAGAAGTGCAGTTTCAGCTAAAGCAGAAGTGCGTTTCTCTGTTGGCACTCGATCACACACCTGCCCGTATTGCACCAGCTATTGATTATCGATGATTCAAGGTCGGGTGTACGCTGAGATGACACGAGGAGTAGGTGTAGAAGCACCGTGGTCTGCCGTGGGAGGGCGTGCTCTAGTGGGTGTGGACGGGATGGAATCAGCTCGGAGGTTAATATAATCAGGAGTGAATAATAACAGATTCTATTATTATAGATAGATCTATTATTATTCACTTCTGATATAATAATAGGCCCAGCAGTTTTAAAGATGGTGTGATCTATGCCACGTTTCCTGTAATACACGTACCCGTGGTATTAAAGATACACAATCTGGAATTTAGGCGCTCGCAAGCGCTATCAGTTTGGAACCAGAATCCCGCCCATGGATTGCCATGCGTGTCAATGTTGGTGTATTTGACAGCACTTTGGGGGTGGGTCACACACGGGTCAAGAAAATTTACACGTATGTTCCGCTGGAACGTAACATGTACTCTCAGCTGGTCAGCGTTTTTGTTTTATCAGCTTTCGTTCTCGTTGAGCAGAATTATTAATAACCCTAACTTTAATATTAACTTTCCACTTGTAGATGGGGCCACGAGTACGAGCAGCCGAAGACGCTCTACGCCTATGACGTCGACGAGCCGATATGGGGTTTCGCCGACGACAGCGGATCCGCCACGCGCAGCGACGTAACAATCCGATATACGACCTCATTAGCGACGGACGGAGGAATCGAGGTTTCCAGCGACGCCGACGGTAGCGTGACGGCCGCTAGAGGCACTCGCAGCGGTGTCGTCGGCAGTGACGTCATCGGTCATAGAGGGTAAGATGGAACAAAAGATGGCGGATATGGTCAGAGTTTACGCGGTCGCCATGGAAACTACGAATATGATTGGTCATAGCTTAGTCGGGAGCAGTAAGGACATGGTGACGATGCTGCAAGGTCACGTCCATGCCAATAGTTTGAGAAAGATTAATTGTTTTTCATTTTTATAAAAATGGCGGTATGAATAATTGGCAAAAGCATCGTTAAGTTCACCCTGTTATATGTGATACGATAATGCGAATTAATGGCGATGACCTTGGTATTTACACAGTTGCATACTGTTAGCAAGCCGAAAAATAGGAGTGTAATTATATGAGTCGGCAAGAAAAGGGGACCGCAAAATTGAAAGCGAGAGAAAGATGTGTGCGCGAGTGAGAAAGAGAGAGACAGTGAGCGAGACATGGTTAGTAAAAAACAGAGAGAGGGGGATAGAGAGATAGAGAGGGGAGAGCGGAATTGAGCCAAAGAAAGGCAAAAGGAGGTGGAGTGAAATAGAGCCAGAGACAGGTGGAGAGAGAGGGGGAGATAGAATGAGCGCAGCGATGTCACACCGGATGTCTTTTTATTAACGTTTATATTATAGTTGTGTGAAATGAACCACTGACTGTACCGCTTATCTTTTTATTGCACGCACACAGTAGTAAGGCACCCACACCATGTCACCACCACAAACGTAGGCATTCACACACATAGATATGCGCATTCTCACGTATTTTACACGTATATTTACATCGATGTAAGGAAGGTCTTGTACACGATATAATGGCGTAATTGTCAGGTGCAATATCGTTGCTCGTTTATATCCAGATGAGTCACGTATTTGTTCTGCTGCCAGTTCTAATACCCATAAACGCTGCGCGTGTACTTGACCGAAATTTCCAGCGGACATTTTTTCTCTAAATTGTATTCGCGGAATTGCATAAATGACTTTGAACCTATAGCGAATCACACTGCGATAGATGGGCGCCAATGCCACCGGTGACCGCCCACATTCCACCTCCACATGAATTACGCTATAACTTCATTAATGCCATCACATCCTTCAAGTGGATTCAATACAAGGCAGCTTTGTTTCTATACGTACGCCGCTAAGCAAACAGAATATAATAATCCATTTCTTTAATGTGCCATTGTGTAATTTTGTATTTTTCTGCATAGATTCAGTTTATACTGAAAACGAAATGAACAGCCAGAGCACATCTGAGTATTTTACACCAAAATCAACGGAATTTAACAGAATGAATTTAATCTGAGGTGTAGGTGAGGAGCAAATTAACACATTTACATCACATTCCATTTTATAATTACTTCTCGAGTTCGTTTTGCGCGGAATCAAATAGAATCGGAGTAAACTCGGATTGTTGATATGCTAATGGTGAGTTAATAGGGACCGGAGAGGACTCCCAGAGCTCTTACCTCTTCTTCAGACGTAGAATCACTACGTACCTGACTGCCAATCGAGAGAGAGAATAAGAGAGAGTGCGAGAGAGAGAGAGAGAGTAAGAGAGAGACAGAGGGGGGAGAGAGAGCGCGCAGGAGAGAGAAAGCGCGAGAGAGATGAAGAGTCAGCGCGCGCTAGGGAGAGACAGAGGGGGGAGAGGGGGAGAGAGCGAGACAGCAAGAGAGAAAGAGAGGGGAGAGAGAGAGAGAGAGAGAGAGAGAGAGAGAGAGAGAGAGAGATCGCACGTAGGCCTATAGAGACAAAGAAACGAGATGACAAGGTTACGCGCCTGCTGGTATATATAAATGCAGCAGCGATCACAGCGTCGTTGATTCAGCAGCCAGCCAGCCATCGCATCAGCGTCAGCTAGACAGACGTACATCACCAAGGCAAGCTCTCCTCTATACAGGTACGTACCTTAGACGTGATAGTGCGACGTCTCCAGTTTTAGCAAGACGTCTATATACAACGGACATCACAATAATTTACACACGTTAATTAATTTATGTATGTTTTAGTATATAATATCAGTATGCAATTTCACGTGTTGTTACACGCATGTTAATTAATTTACACGTGTTTTCATCATATAATACCAGGTTAACAATTTACAATTTTGAAAGTATTTACCCCTGATTATTATTATTTATATTATTATTAGATAATAGATAATACTACTCCTGATAATACTGTAGTAATATGTTAGTAGAGTATAATTATAACGGTTGTTGTGCCGAGTCGCAGTACGTGTACTAGGATCACCACGCGAATGTAGACATCAATAGGAGAAGCGATGCCCTTCGCGTTATATATCGGCGTAGAAACGCAACCACTGGCGTGATCAATATATAAAATCGCCGTAGGTTAATAGGTAGATTAAAATATTCTTCGCGAAACCTTCGCAATTTTTGACGACCATTAAATGAATTCCCGTAAGGATGAAAAAGATCTTCGTGAAATCAGACGAATTTCTAATTGTTGTCATTTCAGACGTAGTCTTCTGATATTTAATAAATGAATCAAATTATGATAGTTATTATTTATACAATGTCACTGTTTACACCGGCAGCACAACATCGTCTGGCTTTAACAGGCATGGGATAATCTAAATACGAAATCTTCGTAATTTCATGTGAAGTATCTTCATTTTTAAAACAATAAATATTAGTCTGGGATATTCACGGTTAACGCTGCTAGCAAAAAACGAGCCCGGTTTTATGAAGCAATAAGATTGTCTGGCAAAAATCTTCGTAATTTTATATGTAGCACCCTGATTTTTTAAAGAAAAATCGATATTGGTGTGTTAGAGTCACAACATTTACTGCCAACACCGCTAACACAAAAAAATGTCCTGGCTTTAAAAGGCCACTGTATTACCGGCCCCGCGCTTGCCGTAATATAATTGTCATGACCGGCGAACGATTGTAACGTCATGGATGGCAGCGAAAACCTCTACGATAGCGGTTTGCTACTAAAGTGGAATTCCTTTTCTTAATAATTAACTCTTTGTCACTCATCCTTCAGCTAACTCACACGATCTTCAATAATGAAGGCAACAGCGATGGTGTTGATAGCGGTAATGGCCTTGACAACGGTAAGCATATATGCACGACCCACGTTATACACACACGCGCGCGCGCACACACACACACACACGCGCGCACACACACACACACACACACACACACACACACACACACACACACACACACACACACGGAGAGAGAGAGAGAGAGAGAGAGAGAGAGAGAGAGAGAGAGAGAGAGTGTGTGTGTGTGAGGGAGAGAGCGAGCGAGACAGTTGTATTTTTTTTTAATACAAAAAACTGTTAGTAGTGGGACAATATTTTTTGTCGTGTGCAGGGACCGCTGTCGAACAGTCAACAACATACTAGGCGACGCGTACGCCGCTGCTTGCAGTCTGACGGCGACGGCCGTCGGCGTGGCGTCGGCTACCGTTCCCAGCGCCGCGCTCTTCCTGCTCTTCATCGTGCTGTCGGTCGTCGGCGCCGAGCAGTACGCAGCCGACATCAGCCTTCTGTTTGCCATCGACTGGTTTCTGTAAGCATCGAGATGGGGGGAGAATGCGGGGGTGGGGTAGGTAGAGCGGCGGAGGAGGACAGGGGGAGGGAGGATAAGGGGGAGATGTACATAGAGTAGGGAAAGGTAGGGGAGGTGCAGGAGGACAGAGGGAAGAAGTAGGGTAGGGAGGGTAGGGGAAGATGTACATGGAGTAGGGGAAGGTAAGGGAGGTGCAGGAGGAGAGAGGGAGGGAGTAGGGTAGGGAGGGTAAGGAAAGATGTGCATAAAGTATGGAAGGGTAGGGGAAAGATACAGGAGGTAAGGGAGGGTAAGGAAAGAGGTACATGAGGTAGAGGAGGGTAGTGAGAGGTACAGGAGTTAGGTGAGGGGAGATGCACATAGCGTAGGGATGGGCATGGAAGAGGTGCAGGAGGTAGGGGAGGGTAGGGGGAGAGACACAGCAGGTAGGAAAGTATCTGGAAGAGAGAGAGAGAGAGAGAGGTATGTGACAAAAGGAGAAGAATTAGGGGAAGATACGGGAGATGTAGAGAGTGGAGGTAGGGGAGGGCCAGGGAGAGGTAGAGGTGATATGGGGTAGGGGGGGAGGTAGGGGAGGTAACGGAGGAGAGGATAGGAGAGAGGTAGGGAGGAATATGGGAGAGATCGGGTGCCCTCACATCTTCCCGCCATCGTCGGCGAGCAATTACTTGGGTTCCAATGCTGATGGATTAATGAATGTTCCCGCTGCTCACCCGTTACGTCATGCTACAGCGCCTATTTAGAAAAACATCACGTCTCGTGGGGCCATGCAACACAAACAAGTTTTTGGGGACGTCTTTTTTCGAGCTCGGAGTGGAAATTTTTTTTTTAGAAATGCATGCCTAGATCAGCTCATTTGCCTTGACATGTCATATGGTAGGCCTACTTAAAATTCACATAGCAGTCACACACACGCGCGCGCGCACACACACACACACACGCACACGCACACACTCTCTATAGCTGTCGCTCTTTCTCTCGCTCTCTAGCCCCCTCGCGCTCGGGCAGGAGTGTCGGCTGTACATGTGGTTGTTTAGTCATTTGCCCGAATGGATCTCTTAATTATGGTGCTTTATTTTATTGTTAACAGTATAATATGCGATGCGAATTCATGTTGTTGCTCGTAAAATCAAAAATGTATGTTTAAACTCGTAGATTGACGACGTTACGCTTGCGTCCGCTAGGCTGCATTACCATGTCATATAACATCATATTATAACATCACATAATATCGTTAACCTGTTTAGCCAGCACGGTTCCCTGGTTCCTGGGTGCCTACGAGATAGAAAACACCACCGCGTTTCCTACGTATAAATGTTGTATGACAAGCAAAACTAACGCTATATTTCTGCACACAGCTTGCCTTCGCCTTAGCAAGCGTCATGCGGCTGGAATACTACCAGCAGCTGGCGCTGCTAGCGTTGGGATCGTCCCCTGGCGGCGGCAGCAGTAACATCTTCACCTTTCTCCTCGACGGTGATATAACGCTCTCTGTCACGATGACGGGCGCCAGCAATATCATTTGCATGGGTAAATAAACGTTTAACGGGTAGTTTCCACGACCGAAATCGGTATACCAGAAAAGAATTGGTCGGCGTGTGAGTCGCCATTACCGCTGTAGTATGCGTTTTAGAAGTATTCGTGAAGGCACTGAATCGTTGAACATTTATTACGATTAATAAATTAGCGATTGATAACGGAAATCCTATCCCGCGTAAGGGAATACGTATAAATATTGCACATTCCCCGACTAACAATAGTCACGAACTTGACGTATTTGGTAATTTGATGATTTTGATATAAAGTTTAAATTATATTATACCAAGTATTTTACCCGCTCGCAACAATTTCGACAACTGGTCTTCAAAGGGCAGCGACAAGTAGACCAGTCGTCATTGCTAACGAGTAATGCTAGCCGCACACTATCCGATTTTAGCGCGATCGGGAGGCTTAAGTTTGGCTCGGGAGGCTTAAGTTTGGCTCGGGAGGTCATTTTGGCCCGGTCATTTCGGAGCGGAGCGGGTCGTATAGTGATACACAGGTGTGTGTGTGTGTGTGTGTGTGTGTGTGTGTGTGTGTGTGCGTGCGTGCGTGCGTGCGTGCGTGCGTGCGTGCGCGCGCTGTGTGTGTGCGCGTGTATGTGTGTTTGTGCGATTTCTGAATTATTATAAAATGTAGATTTCTTCATGTTTCTTATATATATATTAGGTAATATGCCGTCTATAACGGCCGACAGCGATAGCGATGGCTGTGTACTAGTAGTACTAGCAAAAGCAGTAGCAACAGCACCAACAACATGAGAAACAACAACAACAGCAGCAGGAGCAACGGCAGTCGATCGCAGCAGCAAAAAAATATTTATTCGTTAAATAATAAAGCGGAATTTTCACGAAAATTTTCACACAAGATCGGTGACCGTACCGCAATCGAGCTACCCGCATCTACACTCCTACTCCGCCATTATCGTAACGACCTGCTCAAATCCACTCCTTCCTCACTCTATCTCTCACGGGACAACAACAACAGCAACAATAACAACAACAGCAGCAGTAGCAGTAACGGCAGCAGCAACAACAACAACTAGAGCACTCCGAGAGCACAGACCTTCGCCAAGGCAGCTGAATTCTCTCAATGTGTAATTTTTTTAG
>NW_014577165.1:63660-70888 GCF_000485595.1 Priapulus caudatus
CTAGCTGTGAGAGAGCCAGAAAAGCTAGACCAGATACCAACATGAGATTGAATGGGAACAGAACTTGGCACAGGTAGCTGGTTAACGAAAGTAATTCTATTGCCTACGAGGATACTTTATACGAGCCTTATTAAATTGACTACGTCACGAATTTTCTATGGTAAAATTTGTTAAATTTTTGTTGCCACTTTTTTACATTAAAAGTAAGAACTAACGAGACTAAACGTATCGTCAAATTCTTACCTGATAAGATTGTTTCTCAACTAGTAAAAAATCCAAAAAACTGGACGATTTGATATTAGTGTTCCTGACATTAATTGCTTGCTATGGGCTATGTATGCGTCACGAGTGTATGTTCACATCAAACAATATAGTAAAATAATTTATTTTTTTTCTTATTTACGGGGACGTAATCACTTCCACTTTTTCACAAAATATAAGTAATTCTGTTCACTTTTTATGGTTAAATTGCTGCATTATACTTCCTATTTTACTATATTGTTCGATGTGAACATACTCTCGTGACGCATACATAGCCCATAGCAAGCAATTAATGTCAGGAACACTAATAGCAAATCGTCCAGGTTTTTTGGATTTTTTAACAAGTTGAGAAACAATCTTATCAGGTAAGAATTTGACGATACGTTTAGTCCCGTTAGTTCTTACTTTTAATGTAAATAAATGGCAACAAAAATTTTACAAATTTTACCATAGAAAATTCGTGACGTAGTCAATTTAAGAATAAACGCATAACTGTACCGATTCTTGTATATAATAAACGTTAACACCGCCCAGCCAATTCATAAGCTCAGCTAGTCCATCAAAATTATCAGTCTATCAGAATAACTTACGTTTACTATTCATTAAAATACACGTAGTAAATGTGATGAAATACATCTGGTTGTCCAGGATAATTGGACGCCTGCAGGTCAGTGTGCTATTAGCTATATATAAATATCAGATATGTATGTATATCCGAAACGGCTTGTCAACTTAGTTGAAGTTAGATTGACTTTTTAAATTTATTATATATGTTTGTGTGCAACGGTTACGGGTAACTTTCTATTTTAGCAAAATATGTTTCCACTATCTTATCTAATGCGTTACGAATTTATTTATCTTATCCCCATCACGGGTGACATAAAATGTACTGTATATTATGCCACTTGTCCTTATCAATGCAGCCATGAGATTTCACACAAAAAATAGACAGCCACGATTAGATTTTGAGTTGCATATGTAGTCGAGGTTTGTGTTGGATAGCGGGATGTTTGACTAAATAAACTACATGTAGGACTTTACTCGCATTTGTAGATAAAGACTTACATTCACTCTTATTACTTATGTAGTCACGTGACTTGACATGAAAGTCACTAAAAATTTTGTTTTAGGAAAAATTACACAATCAACGGATAGAAAAAAACAATATAGCAAGTAGAAACAAACAAGTAATTTGTTGATTTGTCTATATTTTACTCACGTTAAATTCACAATAACTTTTCGTGTATAAGAAGCCGGAAAATTTAACAGCACTAGATAGCAAGTCTCTGAAACTCACGCACACATCACAACTCACATGGCAATTTATACAAAACAAGTAAAATACACAGCGAACGTGAGGTCTCGTTGTTCAGAACAGATTTCTGCTCTTCAAAAACTAAACACGGTACCCAGGAATGCTACACCTGGAACAAACATTTACAGGTGCAATATAATAATACCGACAATTTTTGACATATTAGCTTATAGATTTGAATCGGCAGGCACTCGTATCACGCGTTCGCATTGTCAGGCTAACAATCTCATCACCCCCCCCCCACACACACACACGCGCAAAATCCCATGCTATGAAAATAACAGCCGATAATGTGAAACATTTAAACCGCGAACGAAGTACATTGACCATTACGGCGCTGTGTAGTAAGTATAACGATCAGTTTTACTGACCAGGGGTCCGTTGCCAGAAACAAAATTAGTCTTAACATTTGTCGTAAGTGCTACCCTAGCATTAACATTTGCCTAAACTTCACGAAATTTCTGATAACGGGCCCTAGTATACTAATTCGACAAGATTGCACGACTAACGTCAATACACTATTCTTCGATATGTCTTTCGATGTAAGACTGCTTCTTGGAGCTAGGCATCATGTAGCCTGGATAAGTAAGCACCAAAGTTACGGTCAGAGCAAATTCATTACTACCTGTATTCTGGTAGCACTTTGGCCCGACCACGAAGCGAAAACAACATCAATACGTAATTGAAGTCTTTTGAAGCATGACCATTTCTTGGAGTTAATCGTATCTTTCATTGAAATTAGACGGAGAAATCAAAGTAGTGCTAAAGCGTGATGGAACTTCTACACATACTGTATCTGTTCTCAACACTAACGGATCTCCAGGCTGCATTTTACTGCAACTTTCCTGCACATTCACTGTATTATATCAGTTTAGATTAATGACATTGGGCCGCACAAAAGGCGCGAGCATCGCCGACTAGGTTTAAAGTAGCATTCGGGACATGGACCATCTAGCAACATTAAAATTCCTCACATTTACGAGCGTTGTACTTCATGGCTGTTAGGATCGTAGAAGCATTGTTTCTTACATACCTAAAAACTTGCCCAAGGTTCGCCAACAAAAACAACTCTGCCAATAGTAAATCGATGAAATACTCAGATTTGTGTGCCTGT
The DNA here is from genome assembly GCF_000485595.1 of Priapulus caudatus. NCBI lineage: Eukaryota > Metazoa > Priapulida > Priapulimorpha > Priapulimorphida > Priapulidae > Priapulus > Priapulus caudatus. The sequence continues at coordinate 66,351 of NW_014577165.1, forward strand.
TAATGCTTCTGTGTATCGATCTAGTTGTATTGATAACCCAATTCAAATTTGGCTGAAATGCAAAGACTGTTCACGTGACACTTCAAAACTTCTGTTTACCCAACAACCGTAAATTACATTGTTAGATGCCAGGTCAACCACCAGGGCCGGCACCAGCAGCCACAACAGTTACATACCTCACTAACTGAACGTGGCCCTCACGCTGTTACAACAATGCAAATATTACGACAAATTATCGTGAGCTGAATCAATAAAACTAAATACCATGATTAAATGGATCGGTTAACGTTGTTTGAGCAAACGGCCGCCTTCTCATACTCGCATGTACATATTTAAAATCGTAATATCAATGACTACGCGTGAGCGGATCATGTTTCACTCCACATTACAATCTCTGCTCTCCGCAAATTAGTTCCAACTGAAATCATCAGGCAGTGGCCACGTAGCATGTTGCCAAGCCAACTCGATTCTCACTGCGAAACTCGGACTAAGTAAGCCCACACAGGCATGCCGAATAATATCACACGAAACGGAGTTACCGATTCGCATTTGGCAATGCCAGGGCCGTACGTAGCGCGAGTGCAGTGCGTACATGAAATATGATCCCGTTCTACTTGCCTTCATACCAGTACGAGGTATCTGTCTACTTGCCTTCATACCAGTACGAGGTATCTGTCTACTTGCCTTCATACCAGTACGAGGTATCTGTCTACTTGCCTTCATACCAGTACGAGGTATCGGTCCCCCTACCACGAGACCGGCTGGCCAGTAGTTAGTTCACGACCATCTACGCAGAAGTAATTACCAGACCCCGACCCAACCTGTTATGGATGACAGCACCACTCTACTGTCACTCTATCCTTGGTAACAGCACCATTCTCCTGTCAACCCATCCCTGGTGACAGCACCATTCTCCTGTCAACCCATCCCTGGTGACAGCACAAGGCCACTGTCACCCTATCCCTGGTGACAGCACCACTCTACTGTCAACCCATCCCTGGTAACAGCACCACTCTACTGTCACCCTATCTCTGGTGACAGCACCAGTCTACTGTCAACCTATCCATGATGACAGAATCAGGTCACCATCAATCTGTCTCTGGCGACAGCACAAGGTTTCTGTCAACCAGTCTCTGGTAACAGCACCAGACTATTGTCACTCTATCCCTGGTGACAGCACCGGGTAATTGTCAACATACCCTTGGTGACAACAAGTTACTATCTTTCTGCCCCTAGTGACAACACCAGTCTACTGTCAGCCTGTACCTGATGACAGCACCAGGTTACTGTCACTCCATCCCTGGTGACAGTATTAGCCTACTGTCAAAAACCTTTCATTGGTGACAACTCCAAGTTACTGTCAACCTGTCTCTGGTGACAACTCCAGGTTACTGTCAACCTGTCTCTGGTGACAGCACCAGGCTCCTGTCACCTCGTGCATTACTATGGCCTTCGCGCGTGTTTCGCGTCACTCCGTGCAGTCCTGTGAGCTCGGGGGAAGGGAAGAACGTTAGGAGATGCTGGAGAATTCCTGCAGAACGCGTTCCTGCGTGACGGCGGTCGTGGCGACGTGCGTCCTCACGTCCTGTATCACGCTGCGCACCTGCAACGCACAGCCGCGTAAATCATCACGACGAGACTCGGACGCCAGGCGTGGGGGCGCCACTCACGAAGTGCGCAGAAACATCGGCGCAAGTAGTAATGACATCATAAGTAGTTGTGACATCATACGTTGTTATGACATCATAAATAAATTGTTATGATATCTTGAGTAGTTATGACATCAGGCCACAATTAAAAAAATCTTTGTTTGCCCTCAACCGACCCAGGCTGACAAGTTTGGTAGGTAGGTAGACTTCTTTTTTTTAGGGCGGGGGTCTTTTTACAAATTCAGCATGGTGTCTATATGCTCGGATGTGCTTGTGTGGAGATACCTTTTATGTTGAATGTTTGTTTTGCTTGGTACATATAATGTATTGCCTACAGATTTATATAATGTACAGTGATACAATTTGTTTGTTTTTTAAATCAATAAAATTTGCCCCTTTTTGGCGAGTCGGTCGGGTGAGGGAAAACAAACAACATTTTTATCATGGCCTCACGAATCTAAAACGTCACAAGTCTTGATGTGAAAAGTTCGTGTAAAAGTCACAACATTTTAGACGTACAATATTTTAACGACTTATAGGATGGTTCCAATAACGCGACTCAAATGTCAGGCAACGTCAGGCGTGGGAGGAAATGATTCATCAGCTTGTTATTCAAACATGAAACTCGGCCCGATAAACGATGATTTATCCCTAACAATCGATTAAAGTACCGATTTTTACGTCAGCACGTGATTCCGCGGACGATGCTCTCGACATTCGACATTTGATTTCGCGTGTTTGCTACATCAGCGTGTACATTAACCGGGGTTAGTTTTTTACACTGCTCACTCACCAGCTGCGTAAAGAAACTCGACTCTTTCGGTTTCTCGGAGTATCTCTCGAACAGGTCGAGACTATCATGCAACTTCAGGGTCAGGGTGTCGTAGTTACCTCTCACCACTTCAAGAACCTGCACAGCAAACAGTGTTAATTGGGGGTTGGGGGAAGAGAGGGGGGAGAGTAAAAATGGACATTAATTTACCATTCAAGACAGCCGAGCATAACTAATGGAAATGCTACATCCACGAATGACACCGCATGTATCGTGAATGAGTTAAAAGATTTACTGTCGACCTGCTTCAGTACACTCTAAGTTGCAAAACATCATACAGTTGCCTTCCATTTCATATACTACATATAGTGACACTAACTGCACTGGCTATTACAATAGATGTTCCAGTGCAAATACACTCCTTTTTTTACACACTCTTTGTTCACGTGACAATTGTACGTGCATACGGAATCTTTTGAATTTAAAAAACAAACGGTGTCATACGACATGATTATATTACTCATGGTAAGAACGCCAGTGGGATTTTTAATCGATATTATTTTACCTGTTCTTCAGTCAATGCAGATAGATGGTTAACGGCTGCCCATGAATCTATCTTAGGGTTGAAATGGTTGATGATAGCTCTGAAACATGATACATTACTTTATGTTGATGTATTCACATTTTTACTTTTTATTATATTTAATTTTGTCCAAAATATATGTATACATATGTATGCTTGGTTTAGCATACATTATAATTAACTAGAATAGCATGGTAAATGCTGTTGATTGAATAATATCATTACTTACCTGATGTTCACCAGGCTATTTGTCAGCCTGCTTGCGACCTCTTTATACTCTCCTTCTGTCGATGTATACCTCAGTGCTGAAATTTACCAGTTCTACTCAAGCACTTGCATTCCACAACAGCTGCTATTCTTTTCATAAAATTCCTTTCAACAAATTTATCGACCCGGCATAAGTAACTGTTATATACTGAATAAATAAATATATATTATCTTGTCTACTTGTCTTATACACACGAGGTATCTGTCCCCCGGACCACGAGACGGGTCTGGCAGTAGTTAAGTTCACGCACCATCTACGCAGAAGTAATTACCAGACCCACCAACCTGTTAGGATGACAGCACCACTCTACTGTCCACTCGTATCCTTAAGGGTAACAGCGCACCATCTCTCTGGTCAACCATCCTGGTGACAGCCACAAGGCCTACTGTCAGTTTAAATAGATTCGACATGACCATTAGCAACATTGAAATCCTCACATTTACGAGCGTGTATTCATGTCTTATAGGATCTGTAGAAGCATGTTTCTACATGAGCAAAACTTCCCAATTTCCCTACAAAAACTCTGCAATAGTAAATCGATGAAATACCAGATTTGTGTTGCTGTTAATCTTGTGTTATCGATGCTAGTTTATGATAACCCTAATTAAATTCGGCTGAAATGAAGACTGTTCACGTGACGACTTCAAAACTTGTTACAACACTGTAAATTACATTGTTAGAATGCAGGTCAACCACCAGGGGGCACCAGCAGCAACAGGTTACATACCTCACTAACTGAACGTGCCTCACGTGTTACCAACATTGAATATTACGACAAATTATCGTGAGTGAATCAATAAGAACTAAATACCATGATTAATGTATCGGTTAACGTTGTTGAGCAAACGGCCGCCTTTCTCATACTCGCATGTACATTATTTTAAATGTAATATCAATGACACGCGTGCACCGGATCATGTTTCACTCCACATACAATCTCTGCTCTCGCAAAGTTAGTTCCTAACGAAATCATCAGGCATGGCACGTAGCATGTTGCCAAGCACTCATTCTCACGCGAACACGACTAATAAGCCACAAGCATGCGAAATAATATCAACGAACGGAGTTACCGATTCGCATTTGGCAATGCAGGGCGTACTAGCGCGATGCAGGTGCTACATGAAAATATGATCCCGTCTACTTGCCTTGATACCAGCACCAGGTATCTGTCCACCTGCCTTCATACCAGTACGAGGTATCTGTCTACTTGCCTTCATACCAGTACGAGGTATCTGTCTACTTGCCTTCATACCAGTACGAGGTATC
>NW_014577165.1:73950-75929 GCF_000485595.1 Priapulus caudatus
GTGAACGCAGCTACAGACTAGCAAATATAAGTGAAACAATGTATCGATACAGTATATAGTACATAGTATATATAACAGCTGGTTTATAGATGATACACACACGCGCTACTCACCCATCGAGTATAGGTTGTCGAACACCTGGTGCATGCGAACAACCTCGTAGTACAGTTCATCGTAGCTCGTCGGGCTCGGTAGGAACGTGTCGCCGTACGTGATGAACAAGTTAAAGATGTTCACGACCTGCGAACAAACGAACGGTGTACGTGATGAATAAATTGAAGGTGTTCACGACCTGCGACCAAATGAACATCATATGTGATGAACAAGTTAAAGATGTTCACGAGCTGTCAACAAACGAACAGCGTGCGTGATGAACAAGTTAAAGATGTTCACGAGCTGCGAACGAACAGTTAGCACACGTGATGAACAAGTTAAAGATGTTCACGAGCTGCGAACGAACAGTTAGCACACGTGATGAACAAGTTAAAGATGTTCACGAGCTGCGAACGAACAGTTAGCACATAAACAAGTTGAAGATGTTCACGAGCTGCGAACGAACGAACAGCGTACGTGATGAACAAGTTGAAGACGTTCACCACCAATAAGATATCAATCGCTTTTATTTGAAACCGATTTTTGGGAATCGATAAAGGGTAGGTAGGAGCACATACCTGAGATGCCAGCTGAAAGATGTTGTATTGAGGAAGCAATGATGATTCCTGAGCTAGCAAGAACTTAAGAAGGGAAATGAGAGCTGTAATACAAAGAAATATAAGTTACATCGCAGAGAAAACTTCCAATGATCTTTGCATTCGTGTGAAATAATGGAGCTGTAAACACAAAGTACTGAACGTGATAATATAACAGGAAATTATACATCCGAACGATCTCATTTCTGTATTTCAAATTCATGAATCTTTAACCACATTGACATTTTACAGGTAAATGCCTAGACAGGTATGAAGAGCAAACAAATAAATAACACACACACTGCGAATCTGATGCAACAATTTTTCCGAAAGCAGATAATATTAGACGATTGAGTCAGCTAGAACAGTAAATATATATTGATATCCTTGTCTCACCTGTCCACAATTCCTTCCATGTGTAGTTAAGCCTGACTCGACATCTTTTCTGGTAACACAACACCCTGTGTGTGATTCCCAGGCATTTTCTATATGCAACAGGAAGAACAGATAAAAGCATTACGCATAATATCCTAAGGAACGAGAGCAAGCTTCCACTAATATCAGATGCAGCCAGTTTAACGATTTTAAAAAACTTAATTGTTTTTATGGTTAAAAGACACCAATTGTTTTAAGAAGACATGCAACCTTTCTGTTATTAAACTGGCCTTCATTACATAAAGGTGGTTTCACTGTACGACTGCTACTCAAAAGCACCACCACAAGCAACCTTTATACTATAGACAGATGCCCGTTCTATAGAGGTGCCCACTCACACAGATTTGCCTGCATACATATATATTTAGGCAGCAACATATGTGCGAAAGGCGACGATGCACCGACCGCCACTGATGCACACCTGCAACAACACGTCGTCTAGTGCGGTGCTTCTTAAACTGGTGAATAGTTCACCAAAGGGTGAATGAAATTATTTCGGGGTGAATGAAACTTACCAAAAACATACTGAAAATAAAGTCACGGGTGAACGAAATTTTGCGATAAAGAGTTTAAGAAGCAAATCGTCTAGCGCTTACAGGTAGAGTTCCATCGGCAGGTTTTTCATCATGTGACTCATCACGAACTCGACCATGAGGTCGAGGAGGGCGCAGGCGAGGGGCCGCGACGGCACAGCCTTCTCCGGCTTCGGCTTCCGATGTCGCATCGGCTGCAGGCAAGGCAACAAAGACATTCGACCGCACTTCACACACACGCATCGTATCACACGTTAGATTTTTCCCACGACACTACCCGCTCTACCGCTTCCACACACGACGTACGCAATTGCTCTGTGAA
>NW_014577165.1:77070-78385 GCF_000485595.1 Priapulus caudatus
TGACATATTATACAAATGTACTGCTTTTTTAAGTATTGCACCTTCCTTCCAATGGTTGGTGTCAACGTAACATACCATTTTATAGATAAGCAAACAAAAGCAATATAATATCAAGAGCATATAAGGAAGGAGAGCGTACAACGGTGAAATGCTCAAACCATATTGCAGTATTAGTCGAATAAAGAAACTTTGCCTGTTTTATTTTGACGATTCTTTGCTGTATTATTGATCAGCTGTCTTACCTTGCTAATATAAAACAAACCGCTTGTCCCTACGATGCCCCTACGCTGGGATAATGAGCGGTGAAAATCTGGTATTATTTCCGAAAACCCACTCGAGATCCCTGTTTACTGCGACCCTCTCTCGCTTTTTGGCCTGTGTCTTGCTTCCGGTCGCCGCTGTGTAGCGCCATGGTAGCGCCGACTCATTACGTCAGTACTACAGAGTTTACTACATCCAGCGTGAGGTGGGCACAGGTGGGGGTCATCACTATGGCAATCAATACCAGACATCATTCATTCCATTTGTCAATCATTGACGGAAACACGCGAGGTTTCCCGAAGTTATCTCAAAGCGAGAGACAGGAGTCGCAGTCAGCAGGTATCTCGAGTCGAGATAATATATTGATATATACGCGGCTTATTCAGTACCGTACTGAAATACGCGGCTTACTCACACATTCCGTGCCGAGTAAGGAATGTATATTCGGCACCACGCTGGCCGCGTATTGTCTGTCGTGTGAACGCATTCGAATTGCGAAACTGTATCGCGCTTACCTAGACTGGTACCCGTTCGCTACACGACGTTAGTGTAGCGTGTGGAACTGTCGACCGGGTACCAGTCTATATTATACCTAGCCAGCTAAGCCTCGAATCTCGTGTATCTCGTGTGAACGCTCCGGGTTGTGTTAGCGCGTATTTCAGCCGAATTCAGCACCAGCTAAGTACGGAACCAGCGAGGCCGTGTATCTCATGTGAACGCAGCTACAGACTAGCAAATATAAGTGAAACAATGTATCGATACAGTATATAGTACATAGTATATATAACAGCTGGTTTATAGATGATACACACACGCGCTACTCACCCATCGAGTATAGGTTGTCGAACACCTGGTGCATGCGAACAACCTCGTAGTACAGTTCATCGTAGCTCGTCGGGCTCGGTAGGAACGTGTCGCCGTACGTGATGAACAAGTTAAAGATGTTCACGACCTACGAACAAATGAACGGTGTACGTGATGAACAAGTTAAAGATGTTCACGACCTGCGAACAAACGAACGGTGTACGTGATGAACAAGTTAAAGATGTTCACG
>NW_014577165.1:80886-87577 GCF_000485595.1 Priapulus caudatus
TCGGGGGCTCTTTTTGGCATTTCGGGGGCGAAATCGCCCGCCGCCCCCGTGTATTTTTTCCCCTGCTTCACACACACGCATCGTATCACACGTTAGATTTTTCCCACGACACTACCCGCTCTACCGCTTCCACACACGACGTACGCAATTGCTCTGTGAAATTATGACGTTTCCGTTAAGGCCATTTTCGCTTTGATGCAGTGGAGAAACTTTGACGTTTCCGTTAACGCTGTTGCGCGTCAACGCAGCGTAGATCTCGCTCGCTCACCATCTTGTGCAGCTGCACCCGGAAGTTCATGTTGGCGTCGTGCATGAGGGAGTTGGCGTACTGGTCCTCAGCTATGCACGTCATGATAATAAGACACAGCTTCGCATTGCACTGCTTCGACTCGTCTGCAAAAGGTGGCGCCACCGCATGTTTAAAGTCGCAGAAAACAGCGGTTTGAAGCGAGCGCCCCAGTTGCGAGGCATCAGGAGTAGGAAGTAAATAGATGATACGGGTGCGAGGGAATTGTTTTTTTATTATTGGAATCGTATTTGAAGATTCCATAGCTTCGAGAGATGATCATATATTCAAAGATCGGTCATGCTGGTTTGCTTGATGCTCAATCTTTGTACGAGACAATACATTGTGCTATTCTTAAATCTTCCTCGTGCTATAATGACGAAGCAACAGGACCTGATGAGGCAGCTAAGGAAGCTAAAGGGTTGCTGCGTTTATCTGCTGTCATTATTGATCTGTTTTCAGTTTAAATATATGTTCAGCTCTCATCACAGCTTGTACCCTTATTTCACGATGGTGCCGTTATTCACATCAGTGACAAAATAGCACAAAGCAATCGCATGTTCAAATAATCGATATTTTTACGAATATCCAATATGAAATTGACGTACCTTTGACATCTTGGAACACGATAGAGCTATACTGCAGAAACGTAACAAGCAAATTTGAAGACTGGCTTTCCGCTGACAGATCTGAAAGTATAGGCATGCACCTGTAGCAGTTTTGTGAAGCTCGACTCAGCAATAATCTTCCAACGTTGAGAATTACCAACCAAAGTATAAAATATTACACATCAGTTCGCAGAACAAAAGAATCAAATATTGTGAATGACAAATCTCACATGGCGACGCATGCACCTTAAAATTGAGCATGTCGTGGGTCTGTGAACTGAACATACCTAACGGTGGGTTTAGAGCCACGGGAGAGTGTGGTGGGCTGGTTTCCATTATCGTGTGTGACTGCAGTAAAATTGATAAACTAAGTAATAATATTAATTATAATTAAATAATAAAAATTTATTGTTAAAAGGCAAATGATATGTATCCATAATGTAATGATTTCATTACACACAACATTTACAGATGAATATAAATCTAGTTATAAATGAAATAATCAGAGATTTCATTATTCCAAAATATATTTAGTCACATGTACAATTCCAGAATACTTAAACTATAAATGACTTTTTTATTTTAGCTACACATGTAATAGGATTGCAATTATTTTTCAATATTATTTTTTTATAGCTGTCAGTAAGATTAAGTACTGCAGAGTTTTGATATAAGGAGTATACATACATGCGTTAAAGCCGTAACAAAGTTCCTGTTGAGATGTACAGCCTCATAGAGAGCCAACAATATGCCGTGATTTGCTCTCACCAGGTGGCTCTGACCACCATTGCCATTTTCCTCCGCAAGGAGCATACCTCCGACCTAAAATTACAAGGATAAATCATTAAGCCATTCAACCGTAACACCACAACAAAGCTAAAAAAAATACCTGCTAGTAATCCCCTGCAATCATAACTTTCTTGTGAAGGTAATTGTATCACCATCTTGCACGAAACCTTAGACACCAGTAACAGATATATGACCCAAGGATTGAACTGTAAATACTGCTGTGATAACTTTTGATCCTTTCGGTTCAAAGGGAGATGATGAGTTGGTTTGCGTGCAACTTGCACGAGACGCGCTACACCAAACCTCTCTTGTTACATCTGTTCAGTGCGTAAAACCTTCTGATCCCATCGAAAGGTCCACTATAACAACTTATGCAACCAGCAAACAAATATAGTGTTTTCTTTCTAGTAACTATTTGTGCTAGCGTAGGCGTACTGTTGTCGGTCGCTTCGCTTAACAACATTTTATGTTTATCTATACGCCAAAACTTTCTCCGAGAAAGTTTTCAAAATGCTCTACCTCGGAGCACATTTCTCGCTTAATGAGAACATTTCGTGATGTTTTCATACTGCATGTATGCTCACAGTAGGTGTATTTAGGCATTTTGTTACGAGGATTACAGCACAATGGTATCGGGTGATAAGTTGGTATTAAGTTGTTAGAGTGATAAGTTGGTCGAACAGACAGGTAACAGATAGGTTGGTACTGCGGTGGAATTGAATCTCAAGTAGATATGGGCCAGGCCTGCCATTCACACCTTTCACACCGCCACCCAATAAAATTACCATAATATACACCACGCCATCTCTGAATTCCCCACCTATGGAATGAGTGGGCCCTCGATGAGATTAGATCATCAGTAGATTAACGTGATAAATTATCATGCGTTGCGGATGAAACTGCTGACATGCACATACCATACTAGTGATAGTGGAAAAGAATCCCTGTTGCTGCTGGTCGGGTTGCCTCATAGCAAACTCCCTGTTGAAGTCGGAAAGAATGTTGGATACAACCTGTCCCAGACCCTGCGCATGGATAAACAAGAACCGAAGCCAGTCAGACAAGGCACTCTGCAGGTCACGGATAGTTTAATTATATTATATATGAAGCATATAGGACAATATACAGACACGTATGTTTGAGACGAAGATAACAGTGGTTCCCGCTTTATCGGGAAAGTTCGGGAACCACGAAAATCTCCCGATTAAGCAGTGAATACATAACAACGTGCAGACAACTTGTATTTCAAATACAGACAATATTTAAGCAACACCGACATCTATTAGGGACCTGATAAAGTGGAGACCACTGTAGTTTACTATACTGCATATATTATTATTTTTTAGTTACATGGTGCTGAATTATAGCATATATATTAATAGAGATCTCTCACGCATGACTTACATTCAAGGCAAGTTCATCGTCCAGGATTGATAACTTGACTATGTAAGGGTTTGCCGACTGAAAACAATAATATCCGTAAACATTAGTGAGCAATAACGGTCGCCCCTCTGCCGCATGTCCCGCAGCGAAGAGGTGTAAAACAGTAGATGTGTGTCAGGTAGTGTGACATACATGGCTTTAGATAATAGGTTTATCTTTAAAGTTTAACCCTATACAGTTGTCTCGATTACCTAATACAAACGGGACCCATAGGTTGATTAGATAATCGAAAATGTCAGATAATGTGGCAACGCTGATGGGGTGAAACAAATCACAGATTAAATAACACAGTGTAAGTACAAATCAAATTTGCAGATGAGATAGCAGTAGATCAGTGGTAGTATGTGACGCACTCAGAGACAAAGCCGAGTGTATAATAAGAGTACACGCAGCACAACGCTGTGCAGTACACATGCAGCAAGTGAATCAACTACGTCAGACAAAACGCAATGTCAGATAACCGATAGTGGGATAATCGTGACACTAGTACTGTAGTTTGATGTTTGCCGTGCACACGCTGCTTACCTCGTACTTCCTGTAGTTAACTAGAATCGCGAGGAGCAGAACGATGTCCTCTCCATGATGCTGTCGATCAGTCGGATTCGCCAGCAACTTGAGTGAGACAAGTGCGACATAACGACGACTATCAAATACGGAGACAGCTCGACATAACATCAGCTATTAAATATGTCGGAGTATATATAAACCAATGCCAGTGTTGGAAATGGCAGAAGCTGCCCCCCCCCCCAGTATGGGAACAGTAACCATCGAGTGGTACTGGCTAATTTTTATGAGTTTCACTATAGGTTATATGTTAGAAATCAAAATGTTTGAAATCAGGATCGGCGGGGCTTTCAGAATCATTTCCAAGACTGCTAACACTTATTAAACCTTGCACTAGCAGATGATATATATATATATATATACATAGAAGATGGATCAGCATTGATGCAACAGTGCTTTATACACTGACTAATAGCCTAGCTCTACAATGACTGTGGTTATTCGCAGATTGACCCTCCTACCACTTGTGCAATTTAAAAAAACCTCAATAACATACGTGTATGATGGATTCGAAGATGCTGTTCATCATCAGATACTCGAGTATCGTGTTCTGGCTCACATTATCTGTTGCCTGAAACATACGACATGTGTCAATACATAACTACACACAAATACATGCGTTCACGCCTGCCCCGCACACATGCACACACGCTCACATACACGCTTTTACAGATCGTATAAGCGTATTCACGGTGGCTAGCTGCCGTTACATTAGTTAGCGAGGGTATGGATGATAGCAACATATCGTATTTAAGCGTACTCACGGTGGCTAGCTTCCGTTACATCGTTTAGCGAGGGTATGGATAATAGTGACAGGTCATATAAGATACTCACGGTGGCTAGTTCCGTTACATCGTTTAGTCGAGGGTATGGATAATAGTGACAGGTCATAATAGCGTACTCACGCGTTGGCTTAGCTTCCGCTTTACATCGTTTAGCGAGGGTATGGATAATAGTGACAGGTCATATAAGCGTACTCACGGTGGCTAGCTGCCGTTACATCGTTTAGCGAGGGTATGGATAATAGTGACAGGTCATATAAGCGTACTCACGGTGGTAGCTTCCGTTACATCGTTTAGCGAGGGTATGTATAATATGACAGGTATATAAGGTACTCACTGGTGGCTAGCTTCGTTACATCGTCTTTAGCTAGGGTAACGATGATAGCAACAGATCGTATAAGCGTACTCACAGTGGCTAGCTGCCGTTACATTGTTTAGCTAGGGTAACGATGATAGCGCTACCGTCCCATTGGGGGACCAAGGGGATAAGTAAGTAAAGCAGGGATGATAGCGACAGATCGCAGAAGCGTACTCACAGTGGCTAGTGCGAGCAGTAGCTTCAGGGACAGAATCCTCAGCCCCACGGGACACTCCGTCACCAGAACGAGTTCACGTTCTATGAGCGTCTGCAACATAAAAACGCATTCAAGTGTAACTCTCACTCCAGCTCTGATAGACTTTTCCAGCTGATGCAGAGCACATTTTAATATGTTTACAGGGATTACTGAAACGAGTGAGAAGCCTAGGCAAACCACCACTGACAGAACGCCACTTGAAAGACACATCTACATATATATACATGTCACAAAATATGTGATACCAAAACAAAGGAATGTGATCAATCCACAGGGGATCATAGGCAGTCAAATTCTGTGCCTTGCTTGCATATGCTTTAAATATAGAACAGGCTGAACAAATAACACTATGTATTGGGGCAAACATCATCTTATACCATTGTCACTAAGCAAGGCAAACGTACTGTCAAACCAGCAAATCTCATAACAGGTTCCCAGGCTCCCAGCACTCTTTACGTCAACCAACACCTGATAACACCTGATCAATTAGCACACATTACTAATGGATATAGAAACTTATATTATATAATATATATATAGTATATATTAGTTAATATTCTATTTATATATATTATATATTATCATATTATATATTATATAATATATATATATATATATATATACTCCTCCTGAGGTATATGTATTATATACATGTATAATATTCTATATCCATTAGTATGGATAAAGAGCAGTAGTAAGGAGAAAGCGGCTGCTTTGAGCGCCGAGGAAGAGAAAGAGGGAGGAAGGAGGTGGGGGAGAAGAGGAAGGAGGAGGTGGCGGAGGAGGGGGATGAGCATGAGGAGGAGAGAGGACGAGGTGGAAACCACATTCATGCACCTGCACAAGGCTCATGGCCACGCGGAGGAGAAAAAAGCAGAAGTAGGAGGAAGAGGAAGAGGATGAGTAAGAGCAGGAAGATAAAAAGGAAGAAGAGGAGGAGTTGGAGCAGGAGAAGGACAAGGAGGAAGAGGAGGAAGAAGAAACCCCATTCAGGCACCTGCACGAGGCTCTCGGCCAGGCAGTGGCGGAGGAAGGGGAGAGGGAAGAGGAGGAGGAGGAGGAAGAGGAGAAGGAAGCCAAGGAAGACGAGGACGAAGCGCAACAAGAAGAAACCCTCCTGCATTACCTGCATCAGGTTCTCCGCGGAGTCAAATCCGACAAGAACATCGATGACGTCAAAGCCGTAGTTGGCGAGGTCTCGTCGGTAGACGCCGCGTATGAGCGCGCAGAGTGTCTGCAGCGCGTGAACGATGCGGATCTGATAGTCCTCACGCAGCGTCGCGACGCACTTGTAGAACAACGTGTTGATGTTCTCCTGCCGAGGGGGAGAGAAGGGGGAGAATGTCACGTGTTAACGTTAGCACGAGGGAAGGCTGTGTTAGGGGGAAGACTGAGAGAAAGGAAAGACCGAAAGAAAGGAAAGACTTGTCATGTAGAGGCAGGAACAAGACACCGGGACGAGGGCACCGTCCGAGTGTCACGTGTTAACGTTGGCACGGGGGAAGGCTGTGTTAGGGGGAAGACTGAGAGAAAGGAAAGACTTGTCATGTAGAGGCAGGAACAAGACACCGGGACGAGGGCACCGTCCGAGTGTCACGTGTTAACGTTGGCACGGGGGAAGGCTGTGTTAGGGGGAAGACTGAG
>NW_014577165.1:88830-90598 GCF_000485595.1 Priapulus caudatus
CAAACTGAGCGAGAAATGGCCGACTTGGTTTTGTCACATCTATATGTTCAGGAGAAAATCAGTGAGAAATCAAACTGAGCGAGAAATGGCCGACTTGGTTTTGTCACATCTATATGTTCAGGAGAAAATCAGTGAGAAATCAAACTGAGCGAGAAATGGCCGACTTGGTTTTGTCACATCTATATGTTCAGGAGATGTTGTAGATAAGCAATCAAGGTGAACCAAATAGTATCACTATTCATCGACCAACATACGGGAAAAACAAAATCTATGTGGACCGACCGACAGTTGAATAAACAGTCTGGAAGGTTCATTATGACGCACACCTTTGCACGTAGTAACGCCTTGACAAGCTTAACTCGATTTAGTGATGCAATATGTTACACACTCATTACATGCAATATTTAGGAAGCGAGTACATGTATATGTAGGTATACTTATTGCATGGGGCATTGCACTTCATGGCCCAGAAATGACACTGAAATCAGGCATGTAAGATATTGAGTCAGACACTTGTCAGTTGTCAGGTACGAAACGTAATTACCCTAAAGTATGCCTCGTAAATCTGAACCAGCTTTTCCTTGAGTGGTTTCTTAGAGGTGGAACCCTGTCTCAGGTAATGCCTAGCCTGCTTGTCCGCCATAGTAGCTAGCACAAAGGACATCGCTTCCAATTAATTCTTTATCGGTTACCACTTTCTCTTCTCTTGCAGTCGATTCCTCAGTAAAATACAGTTCACTCCTTTATACGTCTGCAGCCAATTTGATAGGCAGAAAGCTCCACTGTTTCAATAGCAGCAAAAACTGCCACAAAAATTTCAAAACTGCGCAAAAATGTTTTGCGAACGTAACGTTCGAAAACGCCCGAACGACGCAACTAAGTCCAACAGTTCAAAACAAAGTCAGTTCAAGTTCAACAAAGTTTTGTTTTTCGTTGACGGCGCGCTCAAATCAACGCAACGTCCGACGCACCGTCCACAAGTCCCGCCGCGCCCGGTCTCAGTCCGCCGTCAACCCCGTGCGAACGTTCACTTGTGCGAAACCCTGTCAACGGCGACGTAGAACTTGGTCCTGTCGCGAACGTCACACCAGCCGATGGGTCCCACCTCGCAGTCAGCGCACGTCAGGTACTTGGTCGTCTCCACCGTGTTGCTGAATCCGACGTTCTCGAACGTGCACATGTCGCCGACGAGCCAGAACTCTCGCAGCGTCTCCCCGTCGCCCGGCCGCTGGTTCTCCGTCTTCTTCTTCATGTGCGGAAGGAAGAACTCCACCTGGGAGAGCGAGGCGTCGCCGGCCTTCAGGACGACCGAGTCGCAGCGTTCGCAGCACACCGATTTATTGTTCGTTCGCGCGTCGGTGAGCAGGGCTTTCACGTCGTCGGAGATCGGCATCTGGTTGCTGTTCTCGCCCGTCGAGCTGCCGACATGGTCTTCCGGATTGGACGGTTCCATACTGGACCGATGTGTCTACGGAGGGGCTGATCTATGGAAGCACTTCGGCTGTAAAGGACGAGGCAATAAGCATTAGTGCTGCATCAGCGACGTGCCAAACAAACATCCAACACGAGTTGGTGTCAAGCTGTGTGTACATCGTACATTTAATGCAATACTTTTTGCACGTGTGATTTTCTCGCACGTCTGCTAAGTTAATGGAATTTAGTAGCTATAACAATTGCTCAGCAGTTACTACAGTTATGACCCGGAAACACAGAATACATGACGGGCTAGTTATCATGACCTTGTCACAAAACAGTACTTGGTACTGCC
>NW_014577165.1:91015-92493 GCF_000485595.1 Priapulus caudatus
GGCAAGATTTTTCGTGGAACGCAGTAGGCATATACATATATCAGGAGTAAGATAATATAGGATCTTCCTATATTATCTTACTCCTGATATATGTATATGCCTACTGCGTTCCACGAAAAATCTTGCCACGTTTCCATGGACTCGGAGTGTTTTACGATTATGTAGCATTATGCAAAATGCTAGTAAAATACTATACTGACCACGCATACTCAATTTATTGAGATTTTGAATTATACCCATCGATAGACAATTCAATTGCAAAATCTCCTTTGCCATGGTTAATAATCGAAACCGAGTTTACTTTTGACGGTGTTGACACTACAGTTGACCTCGCATCGGAAACTAGCTAGGCCTACGGAGCACACAAGACAAGTCACAAGTTACAACACAGATACTGAGCTAGTTAGGGGTGTAACCGGGTGGGTCTAGTTATTCAGTCACACGCTCATCAGAGAATTTCTCCACCACCTTCTCATAAATGGATTTAACCATAGCTTTACCTAGTATACAATGTAGTATAATTATATTCACAACGCCCAGCATGGCGACCACCAAACACAGAATCCCTGATCGGTTCTCATTATCGCCATCTAGCGCTCGATATAGCAAACATACTTGTAATATATAACGCGTGGTGAGCGCTAAAGCAAAAATTACAAAAATGTACTTTTCACAATATTATTTTAGTTAGTACGTAGAATAATAAGTTGATTAAGTCTAAATAGTATTAGTAAAGCACAAATCGCAGAAAATTACGTCTGCAAAACACCTCCCTGAAAATTTTTTGGCTTATAAGCGGCGACGGCATGTTGACGTGCGTGACGTGTTTCCAGTTGCACTATATCGTCCAGTTGCGACGATATGAACTGAGAGCTCTGGTATTCTGCTCGGGTGGTTTCGGATCTTGTAAATACTGGGTGACACTAGCTGAGGCGAGGTAGAAGAAGAAGAAGGCTGAGTACAAGGAGTGAGAGGTAGAGCGAGGAGGAAGGACAGGAAGATATGAAGTAATGTAGTGACCCTAGGGGTGGCAGCAACAAGTCCACGTGCTAAGTCAACACGTGGAATTTATTTGATTCGGATCAACTTTCGTTCCCACCGTATAGGCAGGACGGCGATGTAGGTCATGTAGTAGCAAGAAGAAACAAGAGTGAAGTGAAACAAAGTCTGTACGTCTTAGTTATGCAATGAATAATTTTATTACCTGTTACACGAATAAAATTTACTGGTTGTAACTAAAATATAGAATATATCCTTACGTTAACGCTTACTTTACTCATTTTGATTCAATGTTTGTCTTATCCAATATTTATTCTAAGTCTTGTAAACGACGGACGTGGCTCTTCGTTTTCTTTACTCCTCGTTCGTTGCTGCCGCTCCTCGATCCGTCTGAGCTACGACGCCAGGGGCGTAGCCAGGATTTTCAAAGTTGTAGGCACAACTATCTGAGCGGAGCGCGACCATGGGTTGGCGCGGAG
>NW_014577165.1:92503-120188 GCF_000485595.1 Priapulus caudatus
ACACACACACACACACACACACACACACACACACACACACACACTCACACTCAGACACGCACGCACGCGCACGAGCACACGCACACACACACACGCGCGCGCGCGCACGCACGCACGCACGCATGCGCACACACACAAATATATATATATATATATATAGATGTGTGTGTAACAGTTTACGATAACTTTCGTGAGAAAAAAATACGATACTCAAAAATACGATATCGGTCACTAGGCGGCACTGACATCGATCAATCATGGCAGCGCCCTTATATAATTCACATACATTCCTTTGGGGAATTTGTAAAGCGATTTATATTTGTGAAGCCTTTCATTGAAAGTAATTTATGAGAGTACAGGCTATAGACTTAGGTGCTAAATTGGTATTATATTTATCATGCATAGTCAATCATATTTGAGGTTTTACCATGGTGGCCGTTTACTTACTTTTGCGTGCAACTCAGTACACACCCGATTACTCTCAACTAGTACTAGTAGTAGTAGTAGTAGTAGTAGGCCTAACCTCATGGATCCATTTTCCGAGCCAAATAAGAAGACCGTGCAGTCTAAGCTCGATACTGTGAAACCTGTTCGGAATAATTGGATTGCTGGTGGCACCACTGCTGCTGCTGCAGTGCTGGTCCCGCTGTGTATATGTGACGGAGAACCATGTATACTCTACACCCTGCGATCGAGCAAACTCGTACAACACCGCGGTGAAGTGAGGTAACAAACAGCACAGTGGCTATATCCCCGGCAGCCGGGCACGGTCTTCGATTTCCTAAATGCCCGGCAGTCCACATCCACATCCATGCATGCACATCCATGTATGCATGCACATCCATAATATATAATTCCAATAAAGCTGATAGGGTCTATTTCCCCCAGGGTACTGCCGGAACGTACCGGAACGTACCGGAACGTACCCTGGTAACTATCTGATATGCCGGACCGTACCTCGCTTACTCCCTACCGTACCCTGACTGTCCCTGTTCTGCCCACTACTGATGTTTCAAAATTTGAAATATACATACAGACCTGTATGATATCTTTATCAAGTTGGATTGGAGTATGAAACTGTGAAACCAAGAAGAAATTTCAACCTATATACACTGATGTGCGCAATCCTTTTGCAAATATCGTGATGATCTCGCATTTCGCGCGAGATTTTTGAAAGATGGCTCCAAGTGTTGTGGTGGTGTACCGTAGTATTTGGACGCTCGCCTGAAACTGGACGCTCCTAAGTGCGCATGCGCGAAGGCGCCTCTTGTTTTGCAAGGGCGCATGCGCAGCATGCGCAGTAGTCATCTGCACATTTCGCCCATCAAAAAAGGTCGCAATAAACAAACATGGCAGCCAACCCGGTCACTCATGGAAACATTTGATTGAAACAATTTGCAATGTAGTAAGTTAGTAAGACTGTGTTATGCGTGTCAGGTTACAAGGCGAAACAAAAAGAAAACAAAAGAGCATGGCTACTATTTCCTACGGCCCTGCAAAACAAGATTCAAACAAAAAGAAAACATAGGGGAGACTGAGACACAGTAAAGACTGAGACAGAGGGAAGGCTGAGATGCAGGGAAGACTGAGAGAAGACTGATACTGAGGTAAGCTTGGACACAGGAAAGACTGAGTGAAAGGAAAGACTTGATATGTAGAGGCAGGAACAAGACATTGGGAATGCCACAAGTAGGAAATCTAGGAGCCTAATTTCAAATGCTAATACATTCCTATTTTCTGTATCAAACGAAATGTCAATAAATTATAATGATCAGCAGTCTTTTATACGTACGGCACATACATGCTCATAGGTGTACTACTGTTAACCTGCCTATGCAAATATGAAAAGATAAGCGAACTGATAAAATGCTCCATTGCTACCTTACTGCCGATCGACCCATAGTACTACATTAAATATCATAAACTATCTACTGTTTCAAACATCATATAAATTTGTACATAATAATAGACAGACGATTTCCAAAATCACTTACCTTTAAACCATGCAACTGATCTGCACTCAGTTTTTCCAATTCACTCTCAATGAAATTGGCATTAACCTGTGCAAGAGAATCCCTAATGAAAACTATAGAAAATATTGTTCATCGTATCTTAGTAAATCTGTTCTTTATGGTCAACAAATGCTACAAGCATTTAAAGAGGTTGCACTTATCAGCATTACTATATCATAGTATTGTAGTGACATTACATTATTGTACATGTAGCACATTTATATTAATTAGACATGAAAGTACAGATTCGCGATGACAAGTCGACGGCATTGACCGCTCACCTTTAGCAAGAACAGTTCGTCCCAGAATCCTGGGTTCCCCAGGGATGGATCTTCGCCCTTTAAACAGAAACAACACACAAGCCACGTTAAGCTGGGCTACACCGTTACGCGCGTTACTTAAAGCTCGCGTACCGTAAACGACACAACAAACAATCCGACCGCGCTCGCGCCACGAATCAATCGACGGCTCGCGGGACGTTCCGTTTCGCACTCCTCCGGCCGACGCGACCGTCTCGCGCGGAGGACGCGACGACTTACTACGCCGCTGGTCCACGGAAGCGGATGTAGCTTCACCAGCTTCGGCCGGTACGCCGACGGCAGCGGCGGCCGTGAATCCACGTGAACCTGCGCCTCCATCGCGCCACTAATCGCAGGAACGATGCGTCGAACGTGAGCGGTCGCCACGTGTTCGCACGCTGCGCTGGACACACACTGCGCTAGCACTCGCCTGCGCATCGGGGCGCTCACACTGCCCCCACCGGGCGCTCACACTGCCGACCCATGATCGGAGCACACCAAGGTAAACACGTGCGCTGATTTCGGGGATCGTATCTCGATTACATTGTAGGCGCGCGGATTATTTGCGCGCGCACGTACGCAAGATTGTGCCTCGCTGGAACAGTCTATTTTCGTTCTCTCCGATAGAAAATCAGTGAGAAATCAAACTGAGCGAGAAATGGCCGACTTGGTTTTGTCACATCTATATGTTCAGGAGAAAATCAGTGAGAAATCAAACTGATATATATAGGTGACATTACATCCGCTTCTTGCGCGTGGGGGGAGGGTCCAGCATGTTGTTGGCGTGTGCAAGATGGCGTGAGATGGTCCAGCCACTGATATAGCAGTGAGACACGTCTATAACGAAATGTTATCTCATGTCACTGACACTGCATGTATTTCCTCCCAACTTCCCCCTCAAGCGCACCCACATTACACGCTTATACAAGACCGATCCTAATTCTGTAGACGTGCACCGTAACCTTATTGGTTAAACCACGTTGACGTCACAATTGCGTATGTGTGTGACTAGGATGGCTGTGTGATGCAGATAGAAAGCCATAATACAACCCACTACTCTTCGTCGCAGGTATGTGAACATACACGCACGCACGCACGTGCGAACACTCAAACGTACGCGCGCACACACGCATGCCCGTACGCCCACGTTCATATATATTTAGAAATGTTCACTCTTATCCCGGAACTTAACCCGAAACTTTTTTAACAGGTCCTGCAAGTGCCTCGCCGTTCTCCATACATCTTGGATACGCACATATGACGCTGCATTCAGATGTCAGCACACACGTAAGCATCACGGATAACTCACAGACAGCGAGAGAGGCACGCGTGGATTGCTAGCCTGCGTCTGCCGAACATATCCGTAGTTATTTCCTATGTGTGACGCCTATGCGCCCTGGATAAGGTTTACTGTGAAGACTGAAGCTACGCCGACCTGAAGGTGCTCGATTCTAACTGATCTACATACAACAACAACAACAACAACAACAACAACAACAACAACAACAGCAACACGTCTTGTGTCGGCGACCGCCGTAGAATGCGCATGGTGAAAAGGAGCGCGTGACGAACCAACTATCTTCGCTGGTGCTCTGTCTACCTGGAAGACATGCGGCGTTTACCTCAAACTGCACCATCAGTGCATGTGAACTTCTCAAATAGGAACTTTTCCATCAAGGAGAAACCCGGCCGCTTCACTGCAGTCGGTGGTGACCAGAAGCTTGAGCAAAGTATAAACCCATGATCTAAATGCAGTGACGGAATCATCGGGCATGCCAAGCAGAAGCAGTACGTTGCTCAATGGGACTTGATATACCATGAAATGATGGCAGTAAAGAATCTGCATCGGAGATATGCTGATGTGATGGAGAGAACACACGATTCCTTTAACCATCACGGGTCATCTCAAGCTACTACAGTTCGCAAGGAGTCCCATATCCAGGCAATGGTAAAATTCATTGAAGAGAAGGGCTTCCCCATGTCTCTAGGGGCTTTCCCCATGCTGCATAATTTCGTGACAAAGGAGATCATAGCAAAAGAGATTAAAAAAATGACATACTTAGTGCCTTCGCAAAAGGAGAGGAGAAGTACTTGACATTTCGACTAAAAATGTTCGTACAAAAAACCACAAGACTTAATGAAAGTATTCATCGAGCAAACCGGAAAACAATGAAAATAAATCGAAACAAGCCGCAGCAGACCATCAAGAAAGCAGTGAAGGAAATGAATGTTGTAGGGAGAACGATTGAAATCGCCCGTGATCGTGGCCTCACCACCGCGGACCTCTTGAAATATGATGTTGCACCTTCACCTCTCCTGTTCAATGAGGACGGGACGATGGTCAGCCGAGGGAAGAGCCTGTTGATTAAAGAGTTGCAGGATAATCGCAAACATGAAGACTATGGCTATAGACATCGGACGAACACTTCATATGTCTTAGACATAATGGCCACAGTTCGTAAGGTTCGTGTGACTAGCCTCTCCAGCTTCAAGAATCTCCTCTTAGGATTTGTATACATTTCGGATGTATACCATCAGTTCGGGCGATGTGACTATGTGTTCGACATGTACTCAGATGAACCCTCAGTGAAGGATAGTGAGAGAAAGAGGCGCACTGAAACTGTACCAATAGAGAACAGTTCAATTGAACCAGAGACACCTTTGCCAAAGGAGATGGAGAGATTCTGGCCGTCAAACATGACTAAGCTTCTTCTCGAGAAGCTAATCTACTGCCATCTTCGTTCAAATACTTCAGAAACATTACAATATCCCACTGTACTCGGACAAGTGACCAAAGAAGACGAGGATTGGCAGTGCATCATGGTCCATCAAGGCCTGGAAAAAGCATTGCCACACCTTAAATCGACATTTGAAGAAGCTGATCTGAATACTCATCCACGTCTTGGACTTTCTCAATGCAGGCCACAAAGTGTGTGTTGTAATGTTTCACCAACACAACATTGAGTCGCTGTGGGTGCGAGCTGGAATGGGAGATACAACTCGATATATACCCCTTCATACCCTGTTCCAGCGCCTGGGTAATCGGCTCTGTGCAGTACTGCCGGCTATACACAGTCTTACAAGGTGTTACATAACCAGCAAAGTTGGTACAAAGAAGACAGCTCTAAAGGCAGAGCCTGAAAAGTTGCTGAAACACTTCGGGGAATTACCAACCCTCTCTCCATCCATGACTCGCAACGACGATCATTACTTAGTGAAGGTACTGAAAAGAGGTAGCAATGCTAAGTGTTTCTCTGAATATCGAGCAGAGGTTTTCCACTTCAGCAAAGAGGGTTCTCTCCACAGCCTACCACCGACTAGTCAGGGACTCCGTGCATTCTACAATGCCTACACCATTAACCATGCCTTGGAGTGCCACCTCGACCCTGAAAACATTGAGACACTGAAGCCAGAGGATTGTGGCTATGTGAACGACCAAGAGCAGCTGGTACCCGCAACATCGTGGAAAACCCTTTAGCCTCATTGGTCAGTCTCCTGTTTATGTGCTAAGTGTTCAAGGTCTACTTGCCCATGTAGAAACGCTGGGGTAAAATGTGGTAAATTTTTGTAAGTGCAAGAATTTAAAACATTACCACATGATTGTAAAAACCCAATCGTTTGATAGGATTAGGTTGGGTTCTGCTATGTTGTCTAGCATGCTCGGTTCAGTTGTTCTTGTCTCAAGTTCGGTTAGGGTAGATACATTGTATATATTTATAACTGAGTATGGTAACAATAAATATTTTAGACTAGTTTATACCTAGGCATTATTTTTCACTAAAGCGTCCACCTGTACAGTTCTATGATGCATGTATATCCTTCAATCATCTTTCTATGGGACAATTCGTGTCTTAATTATCGCTTTTGGCAGACATCTTATACTTCTTCTAATTAGGTAAACTCCAAAATGTATAATAATGGTGTCAATCAATTTCTTGGTGTCAAAAAACCTATATGCTGCCACAAAATCAACTTCCTATGTCACTTACTTACGGAGTTATCATCATTTGATGAAATTCGCAAAACGCGCTATTTGGAGGTAGGGTTGACCCCGAGTTACAATAGCCCCCCTGTCACCCTGCAAGCATTATTTTTGAAGGCTGGGTTACTTAGAGCACTTAATAAGGAAACGTTTGGCCAATTTTGGTAGCTCTAGCTACAATATTGGGTGAGTGAGGAGCAATCATACTTAGAGCTACTTTCAAAGTGAACGCGATTTTTGCGGGTCTATTTTTTGGCTAAATTAGCAAAATGTAAGCCTTTCGCTAACATTGGAAAACAAAGTTTATTGGCCCAACAATCATCCTAGAAAGTTATTAGTAAATACTATTCAACTGTATTCAGTGCAATTTTGGAAGTTTATGGTTGCTGCAATTTAAGATATTTATGCTCGCGAAACTTGCAATATTTGTCATTTTTTCACCTTTGGTCTGTTGAACCGACTCAAATAATTAGCTGTAGCAGAAGAAAGGTAGTGTTACCCGAAGTGTTGCCAAATTTTTGTTGACCGAGTCTACCATCACGCCCCGCCGGGGGGCCCCCCCCGAATGAGAAATATAAGGTTTTGTCTCTAAAAGGAGGTCATCGTTACACGAACACCCCCCCCCCCCAGAGCCATAGACTAATTACTTTACAATCGTATTCGGTGATACTATAAGAGTTCACACCACGTGGTATCTTCTATTAAAAAAACTTGCAAATACGAGCCTGTTGCGAACTACACTTCATGAAATTTACTTACCTTGGTTGAGATGATACACGATTGACTGAAAGTCTTCCCTGATTTGATGATCCACTCTGGTCCGAATTTTCACCCTGGCTGTATGTCAAGCGTTCGTCACTGCATATCTGGCGTCTGTTGTACCCTCAACTCTAGTTTGAACGCCTTATTAAGCGTTTGATGCTTGTCCATCCTGGTGTGTATGTCCAGGCGTAGCACAGCTCAAGGGTCTCTTATGCAAGCGATGAAATTGTACCAGACGCCTCAACGCTCTTATAAGGCCCATCCAGACAACAGACAGTGTCAATGCCAAAGAACTAACCCAAGCATTTACGGTTCGGTCGTCAACCTACGATTGTTGCAATAACAACTAGAGCACCTCGCGCCGAGCACAGACCTTCGCCAGGCAGCTAAATTCTCTCAATGTGAATATTTTTTATTAATTATATTAATTAATTAAGTTAAAAACTGGAAAAATTATTAATTAATTAATTAAATACATAAATTAATTCGGCGATCGGTATTAGTGCGAGCGTGCAGAGTGGGGAGGACTGGTTTGCCCCTTAGCGTCTCGCTCTCTGCTAAGCCTCTCACCCAAGCGCCTACGAAGTTGACACTGAAACCGCTGGCATGGTAACACACAACACACAAACAACACCACTCAATGGCACCGGTCGGCTCAAAACATAACTCCCGCCCACGCCCCTGCAGCACCGCGGTAACACAAAACGCCTAGCACGCGCAAAGAATGTCTACTATCGTTACGCAACTCCGATCCCATATACGTCGGTCCCACACACACACACACAGCACACACACACACCACACACCACACACACCACACCACACACCCACACACCACACACACACACTTACTCTCTTCTCTCTCTCTCTCACACACACACAGACAGACACCGCACCACACACACACACAACACACACACACACACTCACACACGCACACACACACGACAGCAAGCACATACAACACACCACACACACACACACACACACACAACCACACAGAAGGCACACACACCAGACAGACACACACACCACACAAGACAAGACACACACCACAGACAGACACACACACCACCAACACACACACACACACACACACACCGAACCACATCACACACAGCACACACAACACACCACAGCACACAACACACACACACACACACAATTAAACACAATTCACCACACACGCGCGCACGGGCACACCACACACACACACCACACACACACACACACACACACACACAACCACACACACACACACCACACACACACACCGAACACAATTACCACACACACACACCATAACACCACACAGGCCCCGTAGTACTTTATATTGGGGGGGGGGGGTTTCAGTTTTTCCAATGTTGGCAACTTTTGCTCGGCAGGGGGTGTACAGCGATTCTGACCAGGGGGGGGGTCGGTCTAAAAAAACGTTAACCCAACAGTTCGCGAGCACTGCGAAGGGGGGTCTGGGAAATGTTTTCCAAAATTTTTTTTAAATTAGACACCCTCAGATGCGTTTTCTGCGCGAGCAGAACGGCTGGGGGGGTCAGACTCCTGGACCTCCCCTGTACAGCCCCCTGGCTCGGGCTGGGCGCGAATCTAAGCGACCAGGGCGAAGGAGCAGCGACCGCAGCGGGTGCGAGGGTGTGGCGAGGGGGCGTTGTTACACTGTTCACCCTCCCAGATTTCAGTTCACAGCACACACACACACACACACACACACACCACAACATCACACCACACCACTCAGACACGCCGCACGCGCGCACGCAGCACACCGCCACGCACACGCACAATCACACGACCGCGCGCGGCTGCGCGTGCGCACGCACGCACGCACGCCACGCACACAACACAAATATATAATAATATACTATATTATAAAATATATATATATATATACTATAATATTAGTATATATATAGATGTGTGAGTGCGAGGTTAGTAACTTTGTGGTGAGAAAAAAATACGATACTCAAAAATCGATATCGATGTCACTAGACAGGCACTGAGCAGCTCGATCAATCATGGCAGCGCCCTTATATAATTCACATACAATTTCTTTGGGGAATTTGTGAAAAGTGATTTTATATTTGTTGAAAGCCTTTCATTGAAGTATATTTATGAGAGTACAGGCTATAGACTTAGAGTCCAAATTAGTTTACTATTGTACTCATGCATAGTCATCATATTTGAGGTCTTTGACCATGGTGGCGTTTACGTTGACTTTTGTGATGCAAAACTCAGAGTACAGCACCGATTACTCTCAAACTAGGTACTAGGTACTAGTAGTAATAAGTAGGCCTAACCTTATGGATCCATTTCCGAGCAAATAAGAAAGTACCGCTGCAGTCTCTTTGAAGCTGAATACGGTGAAACCCTGTTCGGAATAATTGGGATTGCTGTATGGCCACCACCTTCGCTTGCTGCTAGTGCTGGTTCCCGCTGTGTATATTGCGACGGGAGAAAACCATTATACTCTACACCGTTGCGACGAGAAACTGGCTACAACACGCGTGGTGAAGTGAGGGTCAACAACAGCACAGTGGCTTATATCCCGGCCAGTCGGCTGCACGTCGGTCTGTTCGATTTCCTGAATGCCGCAGTCCACATCCCACATCCATGCACGCACATCCATGTATTCATGGCACAGTCCATCGTATTGCCAACTGGCACATCCTAATATATAATTCCAATAAAGCTGATAGGTCTTGTGCCCCAGGGTAACCTGCCGGGAACGCATACCGCGAACGTACCCTTTCGGTTAATCTATCTGATGATGCCAGACCGTAACCTCGCTTTACTCCCTCGTAACTCGACTTCCGACCTCGTCCACTGTGTCCCCCGACCTACTGATGTTTCAAAAATTTGAATATAACATACAGACCTGTATGATATCTGTTATCAAGTTGGGATTGGAGTATGAAGAACTCGTGCAAACAAGAAAGAAATTTCAACCTTACGTACACACTGGATGCTGCGCAAGTCTTTTGCAATATCCGAGTGATGATCGGGAATGCCGCTTTCCTTCGCAATGTTTACGAACATTTTCGGCCGCATTTCTCGCGCCTGAGGTTTCTGAAAGATGAGCTCCAAGTAGTGCTTGTGTGGTGTTGGACGTGTAGTTGCGACGCTCGGCTCTGAAACTGGCACGCTTCTAAGTGCGCTGCGCGCAGGCGCCTCTTGTTTGTGCGAACCGGGCGCATGCGCAGCGATCGCGCAGTATGTCATCTGTTGCATTTCGCCCATCGAAAACAGGGTCGCCCAATAAACAAACATGGCCGGCCAACCGGGTCATCCATTGGAAACATTTTGATTGAAAAATTTGCATGATGTAGTAAGTTAGTAGAGACTGATGTTACTGCAGTGTCAGCGTTACAAGGCGCGAAACAAAAAGAAACAGAAAAGAGCTGGGCTTATATTTCCTAGCGGCCCTGCCAACAACAAGATTCAAACAAAAGAAAATAAGACGAAGCAAATAAAAGAGGCATGGCCAGCGCCTTAGGACGCGACAGTTCGGCTGCGGCCCGAAGCGTCCAAACTACTACGGATACAGGTGGAACAGGAATTTGTCAATGATCATTTTAATGGTGTGTGGGAAACGATAGTCTCGCTGACACTTGCTAGAAATGCGTTGGGAGGTGAAACGATAACAGGGTAAGGGTTACAAATATTTCTGAGGGAACGCGGACCGGAACAAGGAACGAGGCAGCATAAAGCGGCGCGTTTTCCTGCGACAAGCGGTATTGTATTACGACATCGGCTGAAAGTTCAGGGTACGTGTTTGGAGTAGGCGAGGTACGGTCGGATATTAGATAGTTACCAGGGTACGTTCCGGGCAGTACCCTGGGGGACATAGACCCTATCAGCTCCAATACCTGAATAGCCGAGCTCGTACAGCACCGGCGTTACATCTGAAAGGTATTTGGTTCGAATCCCATCTGTTTAGTTTTTATTTTATTTTATTTTTTATTTTTTTATCTTTATCCATTTAACTATTTTTTTCCAATTAATGCAAATATTTACATGATTTATATACAACAATTTAATTTTTTTTTTTTTTAATTTAATTAAATTTAATTAGGCTTAGGGTTAGTCAGAAACATCTGAACGAGCCAGGGTCAATCAGAGGTCAAACTGCCGGACATTTTAGGAAATCGAAGACTGTTCCCGGCTGCCAGGCATATAGCCCAGCGAACAAACAGCACAGTGCTGTGTAGTCGATAGTTCCGCTGAACCACCTGTGCTTGCCCACAGCTGCCTGCCGCAACATTAATCCACTTCACCTATGCAGCCAAGATAATATTATATAGATTCGATTTCAGATTTTATGTAACACTAACATACCGTACGTCACCTTGCCTAAAAATAGTTTATAGGAATTGTAGTTTTGAGTAGCAAGTAGTGTATTTTTCTTGAGACAGTATAGTAGGAGTAGTTATTGTACTAACATTGCTATATTCCATTGTTTGTTCCATTGTTAAGAAAGAAAGATCAAGATCATTTATTAAATTATTGACATACCCTGTTTTGGATTGCGAATTAGTAGTTGCGAATTGTAGGTACATCATAAATACATGAGAATTCAGTCTCTTTGCTATTATTATTGTTATTTTGGAACTTTGGCTTAGGAAGTATTTCTTGTTCATAGCTTTCCCGGTGGGAAGGTTGACGCGTCAGACACGGATGTCATCCACACGGCCGTCAGGGAAGCAGAGGAAGAGATCGGGTTGGACCCAACATCTAGCGTAGATATGTGGGGTCAGCTGTCTCCTCTTCCAAGTCGTGTGAGTATTGGAAGCAGGTGACTGTAAGCACAGACCAAAACAAGTATACCTCATTACCAGACTGCTATATACTCTTCAGCCGCTCAATATCGTATAAACCTCGCTATACCAGGCCGTAGAAATTAACATTTGAACAAGGGAGTCCAACGGACACCCTGCCCTCAAAAAGAGGGAGTTCGCGGCAAAATGAGGGAGTCCGCAGTCTGAAGTTCAAAATTAAAGATATTAACAATAATGCATGTGCTTATTTTGAAGATTCATGCGGTTGCACGTCTGCGAAATTTTCTTGCGACATTGCTGAACAAATACGGTAATTCCGCGAGGTCGTGCTCCGGAACGAACTAGTTAGTATGGCAGAATTTTCAGGGAGTCACACGGACTCCTGCTTATGTCAAATCAGGGACTGTAGTTCTGAGTCTGACTATCATAGTATGACAGTAAATCAGGGAGTATTTGACTCCGGACTCCCGTTAATTTCGCACCCTCAGTCCCTGCTATACTCGTAAATACCCTTACCTGACCCCCACATACCCCACATCACTAAATCTCCATACCCCCTCACCAGACCTTCCCATGCCTGATCAGCGAATCCCCATATATCCTATCACTGTCCGTATATATTGCCCTATACACTGTTCGTCTCCAGTCCCCCACGTGCCCCCTTACCACTTACCCTAATGTACCCACGACTATGACCTTCATATGCCCTCTCCCCAGACCCCCACGTAGTATACCTCCTAACTGCACACCCTCATTACAGGGCATGAAATTCTGACCCTTGCTTGTCCGAAAAATGGTGTAGTGTGTGGCTGCTGTGGCATCGCATAGTAGCTGTTGAACAGACTATAATGCAGATCGTGAATAATGTCCAAAGTGTATTTGTCAGTGTCATGTTTCACGCTTGCATTCTCGATTTCAAATTTGTAAAATGTTGATAAATTATGGCATGATATCCTTCAGGTAAAACAGTAATGTAGGCTATTTGCTCATTAATGCTATCAAGAGCGTATTAAGAAGGTACCCTTCTTAATACGCTCTTGATGCTATATAAAGGTAAATGTAGGTACTCGCTAACACGGCTGAAACCACTGGATAGGAGGGCCAGTGTTTTGCCAATGTTACTGGCCCTCCAAATAATTTGCCAGCATATGCCGGTGGGCCGGTGCTAAGTTCACGCCCTGCTCATATACTTGTTGTGCCCAAACTTGGAATCTTGCACAAACTTGGAATTTCAGTGCATCCGCAGTTTGTGCAACCAATCTTGAGATTGGGCAAACAGAGGTAAACAGAGCTTGCACAAACATATGATTATTAGTATTTTAAATGTTATATCATAACTATAAGGTCGTATATATCTTCTTTCCTCAATGTGTTTGGCACCTTTGTATAAATATTAAATGATTATAATAAATAATTGGATAAATATGAGATAAATCTCTTCCTAGTTTGCACCATGCACACCACACACTTGCTATGAGCGGTTGTTGAATCACCAACTGTTATCAGTTTGCCCAATCTTGAGATTGGTCAGCCAAACTAGGGAATCCGCAGTTTTGGCAGCACAATCGCTGTACAATCTCGAGATTGTGCAGATTCGAAGTTTTGGTATGACACCCACTAATATGACCTCCATATACTCTCTCACCATGTACCGGGCACCCTCTCAACAGATTCTCATCAACCCTTCTCTTATCAGTCACCGATATAATCCCCATCCCCATATACACCCGAATTAGTATCCCATATTATACATGCTCACCACCAATATTACTCAAACACTAGACAAGTTGCACTGTCTGATACAGAATGTTCATATAAAGTGATTCAACTTTCACTAAATTGAACACTTACTATTGCAGGATGGCAAGATGGCGATTACACCCATTATCTGCAATATAGGGTCAGTAGACATACACTCCTTGGTGCCAAATAAAGATGAGGTAAGACAGATTGGGTCTTTAATATTGCCATAATAACAATTTATATATTATCAGAATGTGTCACAAATTCATGACCAACGACATTGATCATGCCTAAAGAATTGCAATGTGTCTTTTTTCAAGTGGATAACATCCTTTGTAATCATTTTACTTTATTTAGTAATATAGGAAATGTTGGTCGTTAAGGTACCATACTGAGTATTACTGAGTAATTAGTAAATGTAAAGAACACGTGGTGAAATATGTGCCCTATGTTGAATTCGAATTATGTCAGCTCAAGCTCTATCACGAATTTCATTATTTACCTTATTTTCCCACCAGGTGGAGCAAGTCTTCACAGAGAAGCTGGATACGCTCTGTGACTCGGCTAGGTTGGGGTTCACTCAATATCGCAGTGCTGGTGGCTACACCCTTCCCGTCTTTCACGGCATGAATCACAGGATCTGGGGCTTGACTGCTATTATTACTCATCAGTTGCTCGGGATACTTGCACCAACACATTATCGTCACAAACTGAAGTTTATTCTGCCCCTCCTGAAAGTTCGCAGATGATCATGTGATGTGTTTTCGTCTTCTGCGTGTGATGTTAAATTTACGATACGTTTATGCAAGGCACCTCGTGATTTCATTTAAATTCACTCACGTGCTAGTGAAGGAATAATGTATATGGAGCATGCTCTCAGCCTGCAGTTTTTAAATCAAATTTTAATTAAGGCAGGCCTGTCGGTTGTTTGTAAATTTCGTGCTTTATACATTTTTTTAAACGTAGAAAAAACATGCAAACTTTGTGATTATGAAACAACATTGCATTTCAGTGTGGTTCACTGTGCTATATTGTGATGTTGTTGTTGTTGTTGTTATTATTGTTATTATTATTATTATTATTATTATTGTTTGCTGCTGTTGTGCTGTGTTTGGTGTGTTGTCAGTGTAATGGCTGTGAAACAAATGAATTTGACAAATTTCATCTCAGCATGTAAAACGTTATGTAAGTTTTGACATAATAATTATGGTGCAAATCATCCAACGTGCTCTCATTGTTGTTATTCAGCGTTGTTATTCAGCGTTGTTATTCATTGTTGTTATTCAGCGTTGTTATTCAGCGTTGTTATTCAGCGTTGTTATTCAGCGTTGTTATTGCGGCGCTTGCTGTTGTTTGTTTTTGCTGCTGATACCGCTGCTGCTGTTGAAGACAATGATGATGTTGCTGATGACTACGATGATGATGATGTTGTTGTTGCTGCTTCTGCTGCTGATGATGATGATGACGATGATGATGTTGTTGTTGCTGCTGCTGCTGGCTCGCTGCATGACCATGATAATGATGATGATGCATGCATGCAGCTGCTGCCTGTCTGATGATTGATGATGTTGTGTTGTTGCCTGCCTGCTGATAAATGATGATGATTGTTTTGTTGTTGCTGATGATGATGATGATGGGGATGGTGGTGGTAGTAGTGGTGCCAGTCTGGATGGCGCTAGGAGAACGTGCACATAGTAATGAGTTCTCAGCGTGACATCTGCTAGAATATGTAAATAGAGAAAGTGTATTGTGCCGTTGCGTGCGTGCGTTGTATGCATGCGTGCGTGTTGTTGTGTGCTTTCGACTGTGTGGCGTGTGTGTATTATCTGCCTGTGTGTGCGTCGTGGTGCGTTTGGCGTTGAAAGACATCGTCGCGTGCGTGCGTGTGCGTTTGCCGTGCTGTTGCGCTGCGTGTCGGTGGTGTGAGTGCGTGTGTGTGTGCCTGACTACGTGCGTGTGTGTATTGTGCGCGTTTCGTTCGCTCGCGCCGTGCTGATGCTGTGCTGCTGTGCGCTGCGCGCGGTGTGTGATGTGTGTGTTGTGCGCGCGAGCGTGTGTGTGTGTGCTGGCGAGTGTGCTGTCAATCTAGAACTAGGTTGAGCTGGATAGCTGAAACTATATAGCCTCAGAAAAGTTTATATTTTCGTTCATTTTTGTTTGGCTTCAGCTGTTACCACGGGTCGGATGTTGATGTTTTTTATTGCCTAAATTCTGCTGCTCATACTTACGCGCATACGTCGTGCTCGCCTCTCTCTTATGCTGTGAATTTTTTTCTCGCGCGCGTTTTTGCATTGCGCTCGCACGCGAGCTTCTTTGTCGCGTCTTGCCGTTTACCGTCAGCGACGACTGCTAATAGGACTCTTGCTAGTTTCCTGCCTCCTCCCCTCTCCTCCCTCTGCAGCCTTCCTGCCTCCTTCTCCCGCCTCTCCTTCCCTCTGCAGCTTCCTGCCTTTCTCCCCCTCTCCCCCTCTGCAGCTCCCCTTCTCCTCCCTCTCCTCCCTTCTGCCAGCTTATCCCCTCTCCCGCTCTCCTCCCTCTGCCAGGCTTCCCCCTTCTTCCATGTCCTTCCTCTCGCCAGCTTCCCCCTCCTCCCCTTCTCCTCCCTCTGCAACCTCCCCCTCTCCTCCCTCTGCAGCTTCCCTCTTCCTCTTCCTCTCCTCCCTCTGCAGCTTCCCCCTCCTCCCCCTCTCCTCCCTCTGCAGCTTCCCCCTTCCTACCCGTCTCTCCTCCCTCTGCCCAGCTTCCCCTTCTTCCCCCTCTCCTCCTCTGACGCATTCCTCCTCCTCCCCCTTCTCCCTTCCCTCTGCCGCTTCCCCTCCTCCCCTCTCCTCCCTCTGCAGCTTCCCCCTCCTCCCCCTCTCCTCCCTCTGCGCAGCTTTCCCTCCTTCTCTCCCTCCCTCTGCCAGCTTCCCCCCCTCTCCTCTCCTCCCTCTGCCATCTTCCCCCTCCTTCCCCTCTCCTCTTCTGCATGCTTCCCCCTCCTCCCCTTCTCCTCCCTCTGCAGCTTTCCCCTTCCTCTTCCTCTCCTCCCTATGCAGCTTCCCCCTCCTCCCCCTCTCCTCCTCTGCAGCTTTCCCCTCCTCCCATCTCATTCCTCTGCAGCTCCCCTTCCTCTTCCCTCCTCCCTCTGCAGCTTCTTCCCCCCTCCTTCCCCTCTCCTCCCTCTGCAGCTTCCACCTTCCTCTCGGCACTCTCCTCCCTTCGCGTAGCTCTCCCCCTCCTTTTCCTCCTCTTAGCGGTACTTGTCTCGCCAGACGCATTGGACAGTTCTACGAACAACAGCTTCCTCCCTCTAGCGTACTCTCTCACCAGTCGCATTGGACAGTTCACGAACAACGCTTCCTCCCTCTAGGCCTACTGTCTCACAGTCGCCATTGCGACATCACGAACAACGCTTCCTCCCTCTAGCGTACGTCCACAGTCGCATTGGACAGTTCCACGCAACAACGCTTCCTCTCTCTAGCGTATCTGTCTCACAGTCGCATTGCCGACAGTTCCACGAACAACGCTTCCTCCCTCGCAGCGCCTACTGGTCTCACAGTCGCATTGGACAAGTTCACGAACAACGCTTCCTCCTTAGCGTACTGTCTCACCAGTCGCTTAGGGACAGTTCACGAACAACGCTTCCTCCCTCTAGGCGTACTGTCTCACAGTCGGCATTGCGACAGCTTCACGAACAACGCTTCCTCCCTTTAGCGTACTGCTCACAGTCGCATTTGGACAGCTTCACGAACAACGCTTCCTCCCTCCTAGCGTCTGTCTCACAGTCGCATTGGACAGTTCACGAACACGCTTCCTGCCCTCTAGACGTACTGTCTCGCAGTCGCATTGCGACAGTTCAACGAACAACGCTTCCTCCCTCTAGCGTTACTGTTCTCACAGTCGCATTCGACAGCTTCACGACAACAACGCTCCCCCTCTCTCCCTGCGGTAGCTCCCTCCTCCTTTCTCCCTCTTCCAGCGCTGCTTGTCTTACAGTCGCATTAGATACGTTCACGAACAAACGAAGTGGCTTTACTGTTACAGATCGCGATTAACTCTAAATTCAGGCAGTAGGGGGGGGGGCTTAGGGATTGTCTGCCAAAAACTTGTAATAGGTTTTGATTTTAGCACCGTCGACGCCTGAACCGCTACCATTGCCCTCACGCGCCAGCACGCCGCGCACGCACGCGCACAACCGGAACGCGCGACCGGAAACGTGGCATGTAAGTGAGATGTTTTATTTTTTGGGGGGGGTTTTTTTCAGTGTTGCATCGCCTCGTCGTCGTTTCCGGTGTGGCATTGGAGCGGAAGCATTGTCGCTCTCCGTTGCCTGGGGATTCACACAGGAAATAAAGGAGGGAGTGGTGGCTGGGTTGCCCAGTTGCACAGCTCTCGCGAACACGCCACGTAGTGTGAGGCGGGGAGAAGATATTATCTCTGCATTCTCGCTAGCGAAAGTTTGGCGAGAGATCAAGAGACCGACAGATCGATGGAGGGATTAGCACCGCGTTGTGCGTTGTCGTCGGCTTAATACGCAGCGACGCGTTCAACGGACTGGCTTGCCGTTTAGTAAGTGCGCTGCTGTGCGCGCCATGTGAACGCGGTACGCTGCCATTGTGCGTCGCCCGTGCGCCCGTATAGTGTACGTCGCCGTGCGCGCCATTGTGTACGTGCGTGTGCGCGCATGTGTGCGTTAATTGTTGGCGGCTGCGTGCGCGCATGCCTGGTTTGCGTGCTAACTTCGTGCGTGCGTTCGCGCCGCAGTACGTGCGTTGCGCTCGTGCATTTGTTGTGTTGCGGGTGACCACCTCCGTGCGCGCATCGAAGTTGCGTGTAATTTGTGCCGTTGTGTCGCTGCGGCATGTGTACGCTGCGTGCGCTCGTGATTTTGTGTATGCGCTGCGTGCGTGCGCGCATTTGTGCGGGCGTGCGTTTCGTGCGTGCGCGTGCGTGCATTTGCGCGATGCCATCTGCTTGTTGCCGTGCACTTTTGTGGTGGCATGCGTGTCATGTTTGTCGTTTAATCGTAGTATAGCAGAGTAGGTTGGCTGCTAGCACGCGCGCTGTGTAGTGAAGGAGGCTTCGTGTAAGATCGAAGCAAAAGAGACCGCCGAGTCGGAGCAGAGACGGGAGGAGGTAGGGATGAGGGCAATCAAAGGCTATATATCATATATATATATATATATATATATATATATATATATATATGTATATATACGTATATGTATATATAGTATATATATATATATAATATATATAATATATATAGGTGACATTACATCCGCCTTCTTGCGCGTGGGGGGAGGGTCCAGCATGTTTGTTGGGCGTGTGCAGCGATGGCGTTGAGATGGCTCCAGCCACTGATATAGCAGTGAGACACGTCTATTAACGAAATGTGTCATCTCATGTCACTTGACCACTGCATGTATTTCCTCCCAACTTCCCTCAAGCGCACCCACATTACGACGCTTATACAAGACCGTCACTAATTTAGACGCTGCACCGTAACCTTATTGGTTTAAACCAACGTTGACGTCACAATTGCGTATGTGTGTGACCTAGGATGGCTGTGCTGATGCCAGATAGAAAGCACATTAATTGTAATACAACCCACTACTCTTCGTCGCATGTTAATGTGAACATACGACGCACTGCACGCACACACGATGGCATTGCCGCTACGCCCACGCTTCCATATATATATAGACTCGCTGTTACACTCTTATCCCGGAACTTACCCGAAAACTTTTTAACAGGTTCCTGCAAGTGCCCGCCGCTTCTCCATACATTCTTGGATTACGCACATATGACGCTGCATTCAGATGTCAGACACACGTAAGCCATCACGGATGAACTCACAGGACAGCGAGAGCGAGAAGCGTCGGATTGCTAGCCGGCGTCTGCGAACATATCCCGTAGTTATTTCCTATGGCTGTGACGACCTATGGCGCCCTGGATAGGTTTACTGCTGAATCTGAAGCTACGCCGACGCTGAAGCCTGTTAGAGTGTCTCGAAAAAATATTTTTCCTTTTTTTATAACTGCATCTACATAACAACAAAAAACAACAACAACAACAACAAACAACAACAACAACAGCCCACGTCTTGTGCGGCGACCGCCGTTAAGAATGCCCCGCATGCCCGTGGAAAGGAGGCGCCTTGAAAAGTCAGCCAAACTCGATAAGAATTTTAGGTATTTTATGTTAGTAGTACTCATAGACGGCAACGTACCACGCCCGCACGCAGCCGCACGCACGCAGCACACATACACACACACACCACACACACACACCACACCACACACACACACACTACACACAAACACACACGTCGCACGCCTTGCCACACACACACACACACACACACACACAGTACGCGACTCACACACGTACGCACGCTTGCACACACACACACACACACACGCCGCTCACGCCGCGCAAGAAGGATTTAAAACTAGCGGTCCCGAACTGCTGACGCGGTTGACGTCACGATGCTATAAGCAGTGCGATTGATGTTGAAAGACGAGAGCATAAAGAGCATCCGCAGTTATATGCTTCTGAACCTGAGATACATGGCAACCCTAAAATCTAGGCTGCCTCCGTATCCGCATCGTTCACCGGAGGTTCTACCGTTCGATGAAACGTCAAAAGACTTGCAAACGCTACAAGACAGGAGTGAGTGGCATCTTAGACGTACGCCTTGTGATTTTTGTCGACATTACATGGTAAACTTTCGGCCAATTCATATCTCGCTATCGATCATTCGAAATACTTAATTTATGGGATTAGAGAGAGAGAGCAGAGAAGACAGCGCAGAGAGAGAGAGCAGAGAGAGAGAGATGACAGCGAGAGAGGAGAGCGCAAGCAGAAAGAAGCAGAGAGAGAGTTGCGAGAGAAGTGAGAGATAATATATACTTGAAAGACAGACAGCGAGGGAGGTGCGAGCAGAGAATAGGGGAGAGGAGGAGAGGCTTTAGAAAGAGAGAAGAGAAAGTAGAAAGTGAAGAAATTAAGGCAGGGAGAAAGAGAAGAGAAAAAAGGTGAAAAGAAGTAAAGGGTTCGCCGTGAGCGAGCAGAGAAAGAGAGCGAGTGATAAGAGAGAGAGAGAAAAAGAGCGATATTACTATATATATATATTTATATATTATATATATAATATATATAGAGAGAGAGGAGAGAGAGAGAGAGAGAGAGAGAGCAGAAGAGCAGAGAGAGCATAGATAGATAGAGTGAATTGAGTGCGGAGAGAGAGCCGTGAAGGGAAGTTAAACATGTTTTATGCTTGCTTCACAGTCCTGATATAACGTGTACTGCCTAATGTATAACCGCGTACCTTATGTATAGATGAATTCCAAGCGGTACATCTACAGCTTCATTTACTTGTATTTTAAATTTCCTGATAAGCAAAACAGACCAGTTATGCTAGATTTGATTGATTAGCACTGTAGATGTGCGGTTTCTGGGCTTATGATGCTGCGACAGAAACGCACATTTCTGTGACAAATACGTGCCCATAGTTGGTTAATACGAAAACCATTACATCGAATCAAGATGCAATGTTTTTGCATACGAAAGTCGATTTAGTATACGTACCGCAAAAATTCGCTCGGTCTCCATATTTAGTTTTTGGCTGCTTTGTAGTACGATATTTGCTTGGGGAGCTAGGGCGGCGGGTGCCGGTGCGTTGGGAGGAAAAGGGAGCGCTTAATAGGTACTGAAACTCGTTCACGAGTGCCCTAGCAATAGCAACTTTGACACGCAAAGACCGCCACCGCCACCGCTAAAGTGAAACCAGCTCGGCGGTCTATTTCGGTGCCACATGTTAAAATATTGCAAAACTCAGCTTCCGCATTTTAAAACTTAGGGCAGAGCAATAAACAGTGTTTAGTTTATTCGGATTAACATTTTATCGCATTCCTCTCCTTACGAAACGTGTGTCAAAATCTCAAGGTCACGGAGTTATGACGTCATGCACGCCAAGAGATACGGTCGACAGCGTGCCGTATATTTCTGATCTCTGATTATTTAGTGCTGAAACCACTAATCTTCCTTCTTATCTCCTCCCTTCTCCTCTCTCTTTCTCCTTTTTCCCTTCTCTCTTTTTCTCTTATCTCTCTCTTCTGCTTTTCTCTCGGTCACTACTCTTACCTTCTCTCTCTCTCTTCTGCCCTTCTGCTTCTTTCTCGCCTTTCTCTCTGGCTCACCCCTTTACCTCTTTCACCCTTCTCTCTTTCTCTCTCTCTCCCTGCCTTAATTTCTTTCTTTCACTTTCTCTCTCTCTCTTTCCACCTCTTCCTCCCTCTCCCCTATCTCTCCCTCCATCTCCCTCGCTGTCTGTTTTTCAGTATATATTATTTGTCCCCGAGTCAGCAGCTGTTGTATACGTTAACAGTATTAAAGCAATTCCATCGTCTAACAGCAATAGCGGTAGCAGTACCCATGTTGACTGAATTCTTGTACGCGCACACAGCGCTCCTTCTAGCTTAATGACGTCTGTGTGCTCTTCTCTATAAGTTTACATCCTGTCTCCACACGCATCAGGAGCTCAGTAGTCTCTATCCGCTGACATTCTTCTTTGCGCTATATAGGGCCTTGTCATAATTAGAAGAAAAAAAGTAATAAGGATGCACTGTGCAAATGCAGAGTATATACTGTAGCAATAGCATGACGTGGTCCTTTACACACTCATCCTTTATATCCTCTTTCTTGCTCTCGATTTCCTCCCCTCCCCTCTATCTTCAGCTGTCAGTTTAGCTTGCCCTCGCGCTTTCTGTTCCTCTCTCTTCCTCTCTCTCTCTCTCCCCCTCTCGCTCTCTCTCTCTCTCTCTGCTTCTCTCTTCCTCTCTCTCTCTCCCTCTCTCTCGCTCTCTCCCTCTATTCCTGTATTTCCCCCCTCTCTCTCTCTCTCAGATCAACAAACCAGTCGACATATCGTCATGCCATCCGGTGGTTCCGGTTGCCCGGTTGGAGCGCGTAGCTGTGAGTGGATGTTGACGCTGTGTGACGCTGTTGTTGTCGTGTTGAGTATAATATGTGTTTACTGAACACACATCGCGCACCCGCGTTACTGTGGAAGGCGGTAATACGATACGCCGGTTTACGTACGTCCGGCATTGTCGTGCAACTTGCTACGTCATTGTTTGTATATGAGGGTTGCATGAACATACACCGCCCCGACCTACACACACTCACACTCACCCCAGGACATTCCACAGACCCGCCGAATAGCAACGCTCTCCTGTTCGCGTATATATGTACTTAACTCGTGTTCGTACATGCATATATGCAAAAGCAAAGATAATCATTTGTATGATCAACTTCTGATGTAGTCCGCGTGCGTGTGTGTGCATGGACGCGTGTGTTCCACGTTTACCGAACGGTCGCGTTCATTTGGAATAAACGCCACACGTAGAATTCTCAGTGACTGTTTCATACGTGGGTATATAACATGGCGCATAGTCAATCGACTGTAACAAGCGATCGCCCGTTTCGACTCCACGTTTCTTCTAAACTACGACATCGCTGTTGCATATACGAACAAGCTTTCGAACGAGCAAAAACTCTTCTCGTGCGCGAGAGAAGATGTGAAATGTTTGCTCGCGATCTAAGCTATAACGATGAGCAAGACAGAAGCTGGTGTCACAGAGTGACGGACGCGATCGGCGAGAGGGTGGAGAGAGTCGAAGACGACGACGACAACGTTGACGCTGTTGTCGGGTTGCGCTACAGACGCCTCGCGTGCGAGGATACTTGCGAAGTGGTAAGCAAGCTTTTATACACAGCTGACGTATTATTAGCTTTAGTATTATTAACAGCTTCTCTTACAGCGGTAGCAATCATGTACTCTACTGATGATAATGTTATCATATCAAGAACTAATAATACAAGTAATGATGATAGGTATTATTAGCTCTTGACAATGTAGATATATGTCATATTATGTTATATATATATATATGTTATATATGTGTATATATGTCATATGTGTTATAATATAGATATATAATATAGATATAATGGCATAATATAGTGTCTATATTATAATAATTCTGATAATACATACCCTTACACATACACATACACATACACATACACACCACGTACACGCGTACACATACCACATACCACAATACACATAGACTACATACACATACCCACCGTACACATAACACAGTATCACACACACACACACACACAGCACACATCAACACACGCACCACGCACACGCACACACACACAACGCACACCCACAGCGTACGGCACACGTCACGCAGGCACAAGCACTATACATGCACATGCGACATGCAAATACATTCTACTACATATACACATAGCCCTGACTATTGGAGGAGCTATCCCTGTGTGCACTCGTCTTTCCTGGTCCTTATTCGCCTCTCTCTAGTTTCCTCTATCTCTCCCTTTGCTCCGGCCTCTCTCCGGTCTCTCACCTCTTTCTTTGGTAACTCGTTTTCGCGCGTGTGTTTTTCCTTTTAGTGCGGAGTGCGTCGTTTTCGTCGATCTATCGTTTCTATCTCGCTGATTTCGTCGCGCTGGTGTTCTCCTTCTCCTCAGTCTTTTCTGCCGTTCGCTTTCCTTTTCCTTCTATCTCTCTGATGTTGCTGTTCTCTTCTCCTTCGCACGGTGCGCTCTCTGCGTTTTCCCTCCCCCTCTCCTCATTTCTCTCGGTCTTCGCTATTTTAAAAATATTTCTCCTGGTTCCTTTCTTGATTCTTATGTGTCTGAGATCAGCGGCGCAGAGCTGCCGTAAGGTAATTTGCTTCGCCACTGTAATCACCGCAGTGTCTATACGAACGATGTACGTGGACGGAGTTGTAACAGTTCCCTGCTGCGAAAGGTCATGGCATATAAACACGGGATTGACATTAGGAGTGTTGTAATTGACACGAATGGCCTGGACATCCATGTGCTGCAAATTTATGGCTGATTTTTAGTATTGGCTGTATAACGCTCTAAACGCCAAACGCGCGCGCTATCAGGGAAATTATATATATGATATGATCTGTATGTTCTATGATGTAGAAGGCGTAATGCTGAGAAAGTACCATGGAAATAACATACCAGACATTTTTTATCATCCGATTATTGAAATGAAATCCAGTACGAGCGATATATATTATATATGTCGTGCTATATATGCCTCGTGCCACGCCTGACAGATATAATCAGAGATAATTCTGTGAAGCTCTTGTGTTTTGAGGTTTTTTGGTGTGTGGTCGCTGGGGACGTCACGGCTATTATTGGAAGGAAGTTTCGTGCGTTGCCGGCCGTGGCGTGCGGTGCAGTGCACACGTCAAAATGAAGAGATTATATATTTGCACGTAAAGGAGCGCAGGGAGTTTCTGCTGAGGCTGCTAGACATTGTGATTTAAATGTCCTCGGGCCTGGGAAACACTCCTTCAATAGGTTCACTACACATACTCATCTCTGCTCATATCTATGGCGAAATACTATTTCAGCGAGGTGGTTACTTAAGGTACCACGGTGGCAAATCATTTTCCATAGACGGCCATACTTACGAAAATATTCCATTAAATCAGCAGAATTTATTTGTGGAGATTAACAATGCCACCGCTGAATCGCTGAAGTCGAAGTGACACGCATATTGTTATTCACGAATAAAAATTCTCCAATATGTTACGCATGTAAAAAAAGCGTTTTGGCAGGGCGCACACAGAAATATGCCTACTTACAACTGGAAAATCGCACAAAAAGTCAGCTTTCTTGGTGGAAAATTATGGGCGCGGCCCAGAAAGCGCACCTCGGACAGCCGTTACATTGTCGGATTTCAAGAATAAGATTCTAGTTTCTGAAATAGCACATTGCAAACAGTTATAATCTTTTCATAATAAGAAATAAAAATTCTAGCGTATGCAGACAGTCACAAAGGACTCATTCTCCTATCCCAGCGGTGATTGTCGATTGCCAACGTGATAAGCCGAACACACCCATCGAGATGAGTTAGTTTAGCGCGGCGCCGCGCGCGACGGGCTCATTGCGCATGCAAACTGTGATCACGTGATCTTTTACTCTCGTCTGCTGTGGGATTCTAATTGGCACAGTAGCAGTAGCAGTAGCAGTAGGGCAGTAGCAGTAGCGACAACCGCTAGCATCATCATCAGCAGCAGCCAAAGGCAGCAACAGCAGTACAGCACCCTCAGTATAGCACGGCAGTAGTATCAACAGTATCAGTTAGCAGCAGCACGGCCGCGGCAGCAGCAGCAGCAGTAGCAGTAGCAGCAGGCCCAGTCAGAAAGCAGCACTAGCAGTAGCGAGCAGAATCACCATCAGAGTGAGCAGCGTCGCGGCGGAGCAGCAGCAGCAGTAGGCAAGTCACAGCAGTAGCAGTAGCAACAGCAGCATAGTCAGGATAGCAGCAGCAGCAGAATGGCAGCAATAGCAGTAGCAGTACAGCACCAAGTCAGTAAAATAGTCAGCGGCGGCGCTTATAGCAGTACATCATAGTAGTTATAGCAGTAGTAGCAGCAGCGAGCAGCAGTAGAAGTATGCAGACAGCAGCGGGCGGCGGCCAGGCAGCAAGCACGCAGTAGCTAGCACATCAGTAGTAAATCAGCGCAGTATCCATGGACAATATACTAGCAGTAAGCAGCACCAATCAGTAGTAGCAGCGGCGCCGGCAGCAAGCAGTACCTAAAATCAGTAGTAGTATAGCAAGTATAGCAAGCAGCAGCAGGCAGTAGCAGTAAGCCAGCAAGCAAAGCGCGCGGCAGGCCAAGGCAAAGCATCAGCAGCAGGCACCATCAGTAGCAGCAGCAGCAACAGCAGCAACAGCATAGGCCAGCAGTAGCCGTTATATGGGCATAGTCAGCACAGCAGCCAGCAGCAGCGCCAGGGCGTAAGTAATCTTCAGCGGTAGCTAACTGTACGCTTCAGGCTGTGCAATGCGCATGCAACTAGCTCGTACATCCGAAGCGCGATATTCATGTCAGGGCCGAAAATACGTGTCTTTTTTCGTTGTTGTCTCTCTTCATTTAAGGCCCTTGCATATGAAAAACTTCAACGTCTCACGCCGTGATTTGCGCTGATTGTCTAGCTTTTTCGATCCCCTCGCCGGTGCCATGCTGCCGTATATGCATTCTCACTGTATTGAATCGAAGACAATCTCTTCTATTTATACCCCTCTGAGTAGTATTACGAGTCTACGCCGCGACGTCCATCTACACAGACGGATAAAATGTCATTATTTATCATTATTATTATTTATGATTATTGATTTATTGATTTATTGATCTTACTAATTTTCGATGAAACAGCAATCTGATTGTGTAAATAATAAACCACGGATATCGTATAGCTTTCGATATAACCCCGTTACATGCAATGACCCTGCATGTGTGTAGTAGAGATGAATCCGCGTCTCCGCACATCCAAACAACTTCTTCCTGAACCCTACCCGTAATCTAACCCGTCTCTATCCTAACCTTAACCCGCGTACTCCTGAATCCAAAAGTTATGTTAGGTTGTATGCGCGTGCATCGATAAGAAATCTATGGTACCGCCGAGACATTTGTCTGTAAAGTCAGTT
This sequence comes from Priapulus caudatus, assembly GCF_000485595.1. Taxonomy (NCBI): domain Eukaryota; kingdom Metazoa; phylum Priapulida; class Priapulimorpha; order Priapulimorphida; family Priapulidae; genus Priapulus; species Priapulus caudatus. The sequence goes on from NW_014577165.1 coordinate 119,638, forward strand.
CCACGAATGACGTAATTTCATGTTAATCAAAAGCCACATGGGCGGGGGCCGGGGCGAAATGCTAGAAGAAGGTGTTTTTGCTGGTGCATATGCCTATGGCCAGTTGAGAATGTCACGGATTCTGGCTCGACACAATCAAATGAGCAAGAGATTGCCATATTTTAATCTGGTCCAGCGTTGTACCCCACGAATATTGTTGTCGAGAGAGAGATCCGCGAGAAGAGAGAAGAGATGGAGAGCGCCGCGCGGGCGGAAGGAGAGAGAGACCGAGGTGAAGAAGAAGGGCTAGCGACGCGAGGAGACAGGGAGGCTGAAAGAAAGAAAGGATAAAATTATTAAGTTTAAAAGCATATGTAAGTGATGCGACCGTGCCGAAACAAAAGCGCGAAGGAAGCAAAGCAGAGCGAGCAAAATTTTTCTAGCACAGATTTGCCTCGTTATGAACGGTTGCTGGGCAGTAACGAATATCCGGCACTCTCTCCTTTCCCTCCCCTCCTCCTCCCCCCTCCCCCTCTCTAATCCCCTCTCTATCTTTCGCTCTATTGGACATC
>NW_014577165.1:120198-121638 GCF_000485595.1 Priapulus caudatus
GAGAGAGAGAGAGAGAGAGAGAGAGAGAGAGAGAGAGAGAGAGAGAGAGAGAGAGAGAGAGAGAGAGAGAGAGAGAGAGAGAGAGAGAGAGAGAGAGAGAGAGAGAGAGAGAGAGAGAGAGAGAGCGAGAGAGAGAGAGATATATATATATATATAGATAGAGTGAATGAGTGGGAGAGAGAGCGTGAAGGGGAGTTAAACATGTTTATGTTGCTTCATCAGTCCTTATAACGTGTACTGCCTAATGTATAACCCGCGTACCTTATCGTATAGATGAATTCCAAGGTACATCTACAGTTCATTTACTTGTATTTTAAATTTCTGATAAGAAAACAGACCAGTATGCCTAGATTTAGTATTAGCACTGTAGATGTGCGGTTTCTGTGTTATTGTGCGACAGAAAACGCACTTTCTGTGACCAAATACGTGCATAATGGTTAATAGTAAACCATTACATCACATCAGATGCACTGTTTTTGTCATACAAAAGTGCGATTTAGATACGTACCGCAAGAATTTCGCTCGGTTTCATATTATCTTTGCTGGCTGTTGTAGGTACGATATTTGTTGCGGGAGTAGGGCGGCGGGGGTGGTTGGGAGAAGAGACGGCGTAATAGGTACTGGAACTCGTTCACCGAGTGCCCTAGCAAAGCACTTTGCACGGCAAAGACCGCAACCGCACCGCTAAAAGTGAAACCAGCTCGGCGGTCTATTTCGGTGCACAGTTAAAATATTTCAACTCAGCTTCCGATTAAAACTTAGCGGAGGCAATAAACATGTTTAGTTTATTCGATTAACATTTTATCGCATTCCTCTCCTACGAACACGTGTGTCAAAAATCTCAAGGTCACGGAGTATGACGTCATGCACGCAGAGATCGTCGACAGGTCGCCGTATATTTTCTTGATCTCTGATATTGTGTGAAACCACTAATCTCTCTTCTCCCCCTCTCTCTTCTCTCCCTCTCTCTTTCTCTCTCTCTCTCTCTCTCTCTTTCTCTCTTTCTCTCTCTCTCTTTCTCTCTTTCTCTCTCTTTCTCTCTCTCTTTCTCTCTCTCTCTCTCTCTCTCTCTTTTCTGCCCCTCTCTCTTTCTCGCCTCTTCTCTCTCGCTCACCCCTTTACCTCTTTCACCCTTCTCTCTTTCTCTCTCTCTCTCTCTGCCTGCCTTAATTTCTTCCTTTCACTTTCTCTCTCTCTCTTTCCACCTCTTCCTCCCTCTCCCCTATCTCTCCCTCTCCCCTATCTCTCCCTCCATCTCCCTCGCTGTCTGTTTTTCAGTATATATTATTTGTCCCCGAGTCAGCAGCTGTTGTATACGTTAACAGTATTAAAGTAATTCCATCGTCTAACAGCAATAGCGGTAGCAGTACCCATGTTGACTGAATTCTTGTACGCGCACACAGCGCTCCTTCTAGCTTAATGACGTCTGTGTGCTCTTCT
>NW_014577165.1:122702-129565 GCF_000485595.1 Priapulus caudatus
CTATTAAGTTTCATCCTGTCTCCACACGCTATCAGCAGAGCCCTCAGTGTCTTACTATCCTGCTGACATTCTTCTTTGCGCTATATTAGTGGCCTTGTCATAATGAGAAAGAAAACAAAGTAATAAGGTGACTGTGCAAATGCCAGCAGGTAGACCTCTCTACCTGTAGCTCCAGCATGAGTGGCCATGACGTGGCCCCTTTACCTCTACTTCATCCGTTTTATATCCTCCTTTCTTGCCTCTCGACTTTCCTCCCCCTGCCCCTTCTATGTTTCACGCTGTCGAGTTTAGCTTGCCTTTCGCGACTTGTCTGTTTTCCGTTCTCCTCTTGCCTCTTCTCTCTCGTCGGCCCCTCGTCGCTCTCTCTCTCTCCTTTTTGTTTTTTCGTTTATCTTCTGTTCTTCCCTCTCTTCCTGCTCTCTCTCTCCCCTCTCTTCGTCCTGCTCATCTCCCTCGGGATTCCTGTATTGTCCCCCCTCTCTCTCTCTCTCAGATCAACTAAAACCAGTCGTATACATAGTCGTCAGTTGCCATCCGGTGGTTCCGGTTGCCCGGTGGCTTCGACGCTCAGACCTCGTACGCTCGCTGAATCGTTGGATTTCTCGCCGGGGATGTTGTGACGCTGGGACGTGTGACGCTGTTGTTGCGTGCTTGAGATATCATATGTGTTTACGTTGAACACACATCGCGCACCCCGCTGTGTACTGTGGGAAGCGGCGTAATACGATACGCGGTTTTGACGTACGTCCGGCCATTGTCGTGCAACTTCGCCTCACGTCATTGGTCTGTATATGAGGTTGATGAACATACACCGCCCGCGACCTTACACCACACTCACACTCACCCAGAATTCCACATGACCCGGCCGAGATAGCAACGCTCTCCTGTTATCACGTATATATTACTAACTCGTGTTCGTACTCATGCATATATGCAAGCAGCAAAGATAATCCATTTGTATGATCAACTTCTTAGATGTGGATTTCCGCGGGCTGTATAGTTCGCCGTGCGCGTCTGTGGCATGGACGCGTGCCGCTGTTCCCATCGATGGCCGCCCGTGGGTGGCGTCTGGTTTAGCGAACGGTCGCGTTTATTTTGAATAAACGCCACACGGTAGAATTCTCAAGTGACTGTTTCATACGTGATCTGGTATATAACATGGCGCCATTAGTTCAATCGGGACTGTAACAAGCGGTTTGTAGTCATACGCATACGCATACGCATACGTATACGCATACGCATACACATACACATGCACATGCACATACACATGCACATATACACATACCCTTACTTATTGGTGAGCTTCCCTGTGTCACTTCTCTCCCGCTCTCTCTGTCTCTTTTTCCTTCTCTAGTTTTCCTCTAACTCTCTCTTTCTTCCCCCTCTCTCTCTCTCTCACTCTTTCTTTGTACTCGTTTTCTCTTGTTTTCCTTTTAGTGCATCGTTTTCTCTCTATTCGTTTCTATCTCGCTTGTTTCTCGCTTGTTTCTCTCTCGCTCGTTTTCTCGTTCGCTTTCTTTTCCTCTATCTCTCTGATTGTTGCTTTCTCTCTCTCGCACGCGCTCTCTCTCTCTCCCTCCCCCTCTCTCATTCTCTCTGGCTGGCTATTTAAAATATCTCTCTGGCTTTCTTTCTTATTCTTTGTGGTCTGAGTCAGGGCGGAGAGCTGCCTAAGTGTATTTCTCCCAGCTGTAATCACCGCAGTGTCTATACGAACGATGTACTGACGGAGTTTTAACAGTTCCCCTGCTGCGAAGGTCATGGCATATTAAACACGTGATGACATTAGGAGTGTATAATGACACGATGGCTTGACATCCGATGTCTGCAATTTATGGCTGATTTGTAGTATGGCTGTATAACTGCTCCTAACGCCAACGGCGCGCGTATCAGGGAAATTATATATAGATAGATCTGTATTTTATGATGTAGAGCGTAAATGCTGAGAAAGTAACCATGGAAATAACATACAGACATTTTACATCCGATTATTGAAATGAAATCCAGTACGAGCGATATATATATATATACGTGCTATATATCTGCTCGTTCACCACTACAGATATAATAGAGATAAGTTTGTGAAGATTTGTGTTTTGAGGGTTTTTGTGGGTGTGTGCGCGGGGACGTGACGGTATATGGGGAGTGCGTGCGTGCCTGCGTGCGTGCGTGCATGCACACTGTCAATAGAGGAGAATATTTGCACGTAAAAGAGCGCAGGGAGTTTCTGCTGAGGCTCAGACATTATGATTTAAATGCCCTGCGGGCTGGGATAACACTCCTTCAAAGTTCACACACATCACTCATTGCTCATATCTATTGGCGAAATACTATCAGCGATGGTTACGCAACACACACACACGCGCGCGCGCGCACACACACACGCACACGCACACGCACACGCACACGCACGCACACACACACGCGCGCACGCGCACGGCCCATTACCGCAGATGCAAACTGTGTCACGTGATTTTTACTCTCGGCTGCTGTGGGATTCTAAGCGTTTCTAATTGCAGCAGTAGCAGTAGCAGTAGCAGTAGCAGCAACAGCAGCAGCAGCAGCAGCAGCAGCAAAGGCAGCAACAGCAGTAGCAGCACCATCAGTAGTAGCAGCGGCGGCGGCAGCAGCAGTACCATCAGTAGTAGTAGCAGCAGTAGCAGCAGCAGTATCAGTAGCAGCAGCAGTAGCAGCAGCAGCAGAAGCAGCACCATCAGTAGTAGCAGCGGCGGCGGCAGCAGCAGTACCATCAGTAGTAGCAACTGTACGTCAGCTGTGCATGCGCATGCAACTAGGCTCGTACATCGAAGCGCGATATTCATCACGGGCCGAAAAACCTTCGTCCTTTTTTCGGTTGTTGTTTCTCTTCATGTAAGGCCCTTGCATATGAAAAACCAACGTACTCACGCCGTTATTTGCGCTGATTGTCTAGCTTGTTCGATCCCCCGCCGTGCCTGCTGCCGTAATGCATTCCACTGTAGAATCGAAACAATATCTGCTATTATACGCCCTGAGTAGTATTACCGAGTACGCCCACGTCATCTTACACAGACGGAAAATGTCATTTATTACTATTATTATTATTTATTGATTTATTGATTTATTGATTTATTGATTTATCTATTTTTCGATGAAACAGCAATCTGATTGTGTAAATAATAAAACCACGGATATCGTATAGCTTTCGATATACCCGTTACACAATGACCCTGCATGTGTGTAGTAGAGATTGAACGCTCTCCCACATTTCCAAACACTCTTCCTAACCCTAACCCGTAATCTAACCCGGTCTCTATCCCTAACCGTAACCCCTACTCTGAATCCAAAAGTTATTTAGTGTAGCGCGTGCATCGAAAGATCTATGGTACCCGAGACATGTCTGGTAAATCAGGTTCCACGATTACGTAATTTCATGTTAATCAAAGCACAAATTCTAAGAAGTGGTTTGTGGTGCATATGCCATCCAGTTTGATAATGTCAAGATTCTGTCGACACAATCAATGGACGAAATGCCATAGTTTAATCTGTCAGCGTTGTACCAACGAGATATTGTTGTCGAGAGAGAGAGCGAGAGAGAGAGAGAGAGAGAGAGAGAGAGAATGAGAGCGCGCGCGCGCAAAGGGTAGAGAGAGACGAGGGTAAGAAGAAGGGCTAGTGCGAGCGAGAGACAGGGGGGAGGCTGGAAGAGAAAGAAAGATAAATTATAAAGTTAAAGCAGATGACGTGATGCGACCGGGAAAAAACGCGAAGGAACGCGAAAGCAGAGGCGAGGAAAATTTGTCTAGCACAGATTTTGCCATCGTTATGAGGTGCTGCAGTTATCGAATATCCGCACGTCTCTCCTTTCCCTCCCTCCTCCCTCCCCCCTCTTCTCCCCTCTATCCCCTCTCCATCTTTTCCTCTATTGTAATACAAAGGAAGATGCTGTCATCTAATCACTCAATAATTACCCTTACAGGCGTCACGTGATTCACACCAGCTTTCAGTCCATCGGAGAACTTTGCTGATTGGGCGGCGTGCTCGATTTTCCGTTATTTTTTTCTCTCGTTATTTCGTAAATCTCTTACGTGATTTAGGCAGACGCCTACCGTAGCCTTGAGGTCGGCAGCTGATGGTTTTTTAAGCGTCGGGGGGGGGGTATTTGTATCTTCCGTAATGCCTGCTCACATTACGTCAAAGCTTCTGTGTTTGCGCGCGTGCAGCCGCAGGTGCTCCGAAATATCTCCGTGCCTGTCTGCACGCGCTGCGGTTCGCTATCATTACTAACGATGGTACAGCTTCAATGCAGTGCGAAGGAAGGCAGTAGAGAAGGAAGGCGAGGCGAAAAGGGAATCGTGTGATAGTGTGAGAGAGGGCGAAGGCAGGAGAGAGGAATGTACCAAAAGTAGGAGAGAGTTAGAGTGCAATAGAGAGAGAGAGAGAGAGAGAGAGAGAGAGAGAGAGAGAGAGAGAGAGAGAGCGAGAGAGAGAGAGAGGGGGGGGGACTAAGAGAGAGAGAGAGAGACGGGGGGAAAAGGAGTGAGAGAGAAAGGAGAGGGCAAGGGATAGTGAGAGAGAGTGAGAGAGAGAGAACGAGAAAGAGAGAGAGCGCGCGCGCGAGAGAGAGAGAGAGAGAGAGAGAGAGAGAGAGAGAAAGAGAGAGAGAGAGCGAGAACGAGAGAGGGGAAGGGGACCGAGAGAGGGAGGGTGAGAGCGCTTTCATGCGTTTATGAGACCGGTACGGGTTCCTTTTCTATCGGGTATTATTATATATAAGTCGCATCAACATTCTCACTAATTGTTATCAACGCTAGCGGCACGCGGGTAAGTCGTCCGTACCGCAGCACTCACAGGCACAGCATCCACGTCCGCATTCTTGCTCTCCGTGCTGGCGAATTTAGCACCGCTCGGTTTCGTCATTGCCGAACGCCGACACTTGGCCCGTAGGCTGCTAGCGCCGCCTAGCGGTACGACCCAGTCTCTCCCCCGATTTCCGCGGGGCGGGTGCTGTGGCCTGCTGGCGTGACGTGGTGGCAGCCGGTGACGTCATGCGTGAGGTCAGGTAGTGGCATATGTTTGCTGGGTACTTTTGGGGGCTGCTATAGGCGCGTCCTTGCCGTCACGCGAAAACGAATCGCGTTTGCCAATGAACCGTGTTTCTCAGGAAGCCGCGAATTCATTTTTTCACGCGGGTATCGCGTGGTCTGGCGAATTTTTGCCGTGATGGAATTACGGCGGATTGACAGGAAATGGGAAAGGATTCTATTTTGAGGGATGAAACCCGAGAAACTAGAATTTTGTTAGGTTGCACACACGTGGGTCGATCACGTTACTCAAACTATCTCATAGATTCATGCGATCTGTGTAATAAAATGCTAATACTACTCTTGAAAACGGCTTTGATGGAATAACTCCTGGGGATCCCAAACTTCTGCTCTGTTGATGTTCTCTCCCGTTCTCCTCTGCTCTGTTGATATCCCCGATAGCATAGCTGACATTATTCGGAGCAATAAGCGAAGTAAATTGCCTCCTACGTCAGTTCTAACACGACAACAAACCGCAAAACTAGGTGACACGGTTCTGCAACTACCCCAGCACAGCAACAGCAGCGAGAGTACATACTTTTCTATTACGCAAACAAGCTCACCGATTAACTAGTGCAACGAACACGCGTTCTCACAAAAGCTGCGTGCACATCGGTGCGCATGCGCGCGCGCGGCGCGTTCGTCTGCTTTATGTAAGTGACGTCACGCGCTGAAAGAGCCGAACAGCGATCGGCGATATTCACGCGGAAACGATCTATATTTATCGGCATTACATAAACACAGTTCCGCATGAAACGTGTTTACAAATATACGTCGGCGAAGCCTTCGCCTCACACTGCTGAGAGGCGTGCGCTCGCTTTCCCCCAAACGCTGTCCGTCTGCCCTTCTATCGGCTGCGCTGCACGTGATCTCGGCATCCCAGTGTTGCCGCCAACAACCGTGACGCTACCGGGGACCGACGGAAGAAGAGTCTGGATAATATTCGCGAATGTCACCGCGCGCGTTTGACGGCGGGGGCTGGATTAACTCCGCTCGCTCGTGACCGGTCCAGAGTTGATCTGAAAGTAGATTGACATCAGTGTAAGAGTGCTATAACTATAAGCAGATTAAAAGTAGCGCAATAGGCATCTAAACTAGCACGTCGTCATGGAGGGTGGGAGGAAGAGGGAGGAGGAAGTAAATAGGGAGATAACATTCATACGCAGTAGGGAGGACAAATAATATTCATACCAAGGGAGGAGGAAGAGGCGGAGGGCAGAAGAATGGTGTGGTAGAGGAGGAACAAAGAGGAGGGCAGGAGGCGGAAAAGAGGAGATGGAGAGATAGCACTCACTTGGGGGGATGAATAGGATCATGATTAAGAGGAGGAGGAGGAGGAGGAGGAGGGAGAGGAAAAGGAGGGGGACGAGGAGAAGGAGGAATGAGGAGGGGGAGTAGAAGGGAGGACAAGGAGAAAGAAGAGGAGGAGGGGGAGGAGAAGGAGGGGGACGAAGAGAAGGAGGAATGAGGAGGAGGAGTAGAAGGGAGGACAAGGAGAAAGAGGAGGAGGAGGGGGACAAGGAGAAGGAGGAATGAGGAGGGGGAGTAGAAGGGAGGACAAGGAGAAAGAGGAGGCGGAGGAGAACTGGGCAGACTATCGTGTGTCTGGGTACCCAGCAGACGTGATCGGCGGTGTGCATTGTGTTAGTGCGTGCTGTGGATAATAACGTGGGCAATTTACTCACAACAACAACAGATGAAACCAGTTTGTTGCTGTGCTCTCCCCTCTCCACTCTCTCTTTCCCTCTTTGTTTCTCTGTCTCTCTCTCTCTCTCTCTCTCTCTCTCTCTCTCTCTC
>NW_014577165.1:137113-139703 GCF_000485595.1 Priapulus caudatus
TAACCTCTGGTACAACGTATATATATATAACACACACACACACACACACACACACACACACACACACACACACACACACACACACACACACACACACACGTACGTACGTACCACCATGGATTAATAATGACAAAAATGACAAATTTGTCTTTATTAACCTCTGGTACAACGTATATATATATAACACATACACACGCATGCATAGACACACATGCGCGCGCGCATACACGCACACACACAGATATATATGTGGTTTAGGTTGGTGATGGGAAAAATATATTTTCATATATTTCATGTTGGCTTTGGTGCCCTAATAAATGTTGAGAATCAAGGTCAAAGTGGCCTTGCCATACAACTGATGAAATTCGAGGCCTATAATACCTGCCTTATATATGTACACAGTATAGCTTCATGACGCGGTACTGCCGGAACAATGTTCCATGTTGATCAGATGACTGCATTATGTTTACGAAGAAGGTGGGACATAGGGTAAGGCTGGCATAGTTAGACTTCACTCGCTTGCAGTATAGCCGATATATACGGACTGCCCGTAACGAGTGAAGGGAGCGAGTGGATAATCTAGGGGCTGGGTGGTTGAATGCGCCAAGCGAGCTGTGGGATGATAGTTGTGCTGATAACATGCACGCTAGCTGCCTGCTGTGAATGGGCGCGTCTATTGTAGATAATTGTAGATGTCAAGAATATAGGAATTATACGAGATTATAGTATGATTCATCTTTCTATTTATTCGTTTCCTTTACATTACCCTCTGATTAGAGCCGACGTATCTCTGGCCGTTCCCGCCATATCGTATATAGAGGAGTAGTATAAATACACCTGATATATAGTATAAATTATAATTATCGGGATATATCGTCTGAGTTTCATCTAATCAGTATGTCCACACTGAATCCGCCAAAAGTTATCGGCGTGGGTGTTGTTCGGGGAAACTCGGACTACAGAATATACTATATAGCACCTGCAACTTTCTCGGCAAAGCACTTTATGTGCATAACCAATATATGATACATACAATTAATTTTTTGGTCCATGAAAATCACGCAGGGCTATTGGAATTTTTGCTTTGCGTGCGTCCATTTTTCTCCAATTCATTTGTTTCATTTTTATTTATTGTTTCGTTCCATGCGATCGATCATACGAGACCTTGTGAAATAAGGACCAGATTCTTAATGATAACTCATTAGCCAAATACCAGGTATATCACCATACCTCTCGTGTGTCGAAATATTACATAACTGATCAAAAATGTATCTTCTATTCGACACCACAGCATGCATACGAGAGGTCGTTGTTAGAAGGATTAGTTGGATCAAAACCTGGTATGAAACGCTGAACTGGCATATAATGATATAGCTATAGATTGAGTCGTGATGATGTCGGTCATTCTGCTGACGTTACTATTTTCTGCCGGTTTAGGAAGAATCGTTAGGACTGTGACTAATCTTTGGTCTAATCATTGTTCTGACATGGCCCCCATGTTGGAGGTGTACCTACAACAGCCTGCACCATACATTTTCGGTCACCCTAATTATTGCTGCCACTGTTCAAACTGTAACTAATTGTTGTTTGCCATCGCTGACCGCCCAACCAATGGTACACTTTATGTTGCTAATCCACGTCTTCGTGATAAATACATACATGCGCAGCCGGATACTCGTTGCTGCGCACCTGCACATTGTATAGTCTGACATCGTATTGTCACGTCAGGTCAAACGTCTATCGAGGTTAGAGCTGTGTGGTCGGCTCGTTCGTTTCGCGGCAATTACTGATGACGTCATATATCAGACGATCGTTCGGGTAGTTCGTAGAATATAGATATTTTCAAGGGGTGAATAATGACATCCTGTCATTTATTCACCGCTGGTATTTTTCTTAATAATTGTCGATGTACGCGTGTACTGTAACTGAGCGAACAGTGTGCGTGTATGCCGCATACTGTACGTGAATTCGACGTAACTGCCGCTTACATCGTGCGTTCACGCGGTAAGTCCCGCGACCAACTACGCGTGCGTGCACTTATATATAGCAGAAGGTCTTGTCGCACGTCGCACACGGCCTCGGTACATTCGTTTGTGTGTGCTCCGCTACACCTTTTACGACGCGTCGCGTCACACACGTACTCTAAACTGTCGGTCATAGATAACCGGGTTCTCAAGTACGTCCGCAGTAATCAGCCGCCTCACATTTACCTACCTCATTATGGACCGCTGTGTGTGAGAAGGTGAGAAATAATGCCGTAGCCAGACGGCGTAATGCCATAGCAGACGAGGAACACAGGAAGGACGCAGGTAGCAGGCGGGAGAAACACAGGTAGCAGGCGGGAGGAACACAGGTAGCAGGCGGGAGGAACACAGGTAGCAGGCGGGAGGAACACAGGTAGCGGGCGGGAGGAACACAGGTAGCAGGGAAACACAGGTAGCAGGTATGAGGAACACAGGTAGCGGGCGGGAGGAACACAGGTAGCAGGCGGGAGGAACACAGGTAGCAGGGAAACACAGGTAGCAGGCGGGAGGAACACAGGTAGCGGGCGGGAGGAACACAGGTAGCAGGCGGGAGGAACACAGGTAGC
>NW_014577165.1:142142-155959 GCF_000485595.1 Priapulus caudatus
TAGCAGGCGGGAGGAACACAGGTAGCAGGCGGGAGGAACACAGGTAGCAGGCGGGAGGAACACAGGTAGCAGGCGGGAGGAACACAGGTAGCAGGCGGGAGGAACACAGGTAGCAGGCGGGAGGGAAACAGGTAGAAGGAAGAGCCGCTGCCTGCGCGTCGCATGGACGCCTCTCTTGATGTCCAGGTGTGCAGGGCAGTAGTGGAAGGCCGCCGCTGGATAAATGCCTTTGCTTTCATACAGCTGGAATACCTGCCACTACACCTGTAATTCGCGTGTATGTGCGGCGCAGCGGCCGAGAACGGGCGGCAGGTTAGATTCATCCGTGTACGTAGTGTGTGTGAGCGTCAGCAGTGACGCTCTGTAAATGGGACAGGAAACTAACGGCGGTTGTCACTCAGGCTTGAGTGTGCGGTTGGTGGCGGACGAGAGGGAGAGGGGTGGTGGTGGGCGAAAGGGAGAGGGGCGGTGGCGGGCGAAAGGGAGAGGGGTGGTGGCGGGCGAAAGGGAGAGGGGTGGTGGCGGGCGAAAAGGAGAGGTGTGGTAGCGGGCGAAAGGGAGAGGGGTGGTGGCAGGCTGGAAGGAGAGGGAAGTAGTGATGGGTGGGAGGGAGGAGAAAGAGAGGGAGAGGGAAGTTGAGGTAGGAGTGGTGGATATACGAACGGAAGAGGGGTAGTGCGAGCGGACGGCAGGGTGGTGGTGGCTGCAGGGAGGGGGAGTAAATGCGCGCGGAAGGGGTCCGTGTGCTAAACAATGCCACCAGACAAAGCCAGACCGTGCACACAATAGCAAAGCTGTCGAGAATGCAGGTGTTTCTAACGGTGCCTATAAGTCTAAGTCGTGCTTACCTGTCATGGTCGTTATCCGAAACGGAAACGACAGACTTTCAAAGATGGCGCCAAAGCTGGAGCCATAAAAATGTATATTTAGGTATAGGCCAGATAGACATATCTAGTATATTTATATGTATATCAAGAGTACATAATAGAGATTATCTCTATATATTTATTATGTATACTCTTGATGTATACAGATAGAAAGCCTTGCCTTATCTAACTGCCTTCTGCGTACGGCGCGGTACAGTATACGCCTCTGTAGTATTGTCGAACTTTCAATTTCTAACAAATATGGTTGTTTTTAGTGGCAATATTTAAGACAGCTATAGAGGAGTACAGAGAAGTATATATAGTATAGAAGATCGAGTATATAGAGCTATATAGAGTAGTATAGAGAAGAGAATAGAAGAGTATAGAGCTATAGGAGAGGTGGGTTATTGATCTGATGGATGGTTGTGATCGAGGATGGTAGGGTACGCACACCTGTGAGATTAACGGGGAATAAACTAGAAGAACTTATAGAAAGCTTTAGCGAGGGGCAGTATACTAACGCAGGGCAATGGCCGAACGCGCACAAATACTGGCACACAGGAACGCACACAGGAACGCACATAGAGGCGGTACACAGAGTATAATCACCGTTCTGTGAGAGTCATCCAGATTCAGTCAACAGTCAGTCACTGAAGCGGTCAGTGCGGCATGTACAACATACACACACACACACCATTGAGCACACACCACCGATCACACACACGCAATTGAGCACACACGCACGCATGATTGCTGCACCGATGCACCCTAGCTATGTGCATCTAAATTCACAGCTAATCGTATTCTCATCCGCAATAGCTTAGGCATCTCTCTCCCCACTCTCTCTCTCTCTCTCTCCCTTTCTCCCACTCCACCTCTATTTATCGGTAAATTACAGCTATACAACGTTAGCCCTTGCCGCCGCGCCGTAACGACGAGTTCACCTGTACACCGTGTGCTAGTCCGCTCGCACATAGACGGGCGCCACCCGCCTGCAGTCATCCGTCCTGCGTTGGTGCCAGTCTCGCTAGCAGACGTTGTCCTCGGCCGCGTGTCCACTGGGCCGTGGCGGGGGAGCTCAGGTGCGCTTTGTGCCGCGGGACAGGTAAAGTCGAACAGGTACAGGTACAGGTACACCCGAACGCACGCTCACATACCGCAAGTAGGCGAACTATCGGTGGCACAGTCGTACGTACGCTCACACACGCGCGGGCGTGTAAATTGAATTAGGAGCATTACAAACGCGTAGACGAGAGGAAGAGAGAGAGAGAGAGAGAGAGAGAGAGAGAGAGAGAGAGAGAAAGAAGTTCTGTATTTCGGGACAGAAGACGTCTCACAACACGATGACAGCGTGACGTGATGGAAACGATGTCACCACCTAACAGCGCGACACCGTGATACCGTGATATTGTGATACCGTGACAGCGTCATACCGTGATACCTTGACAGCGTGATGGTCGCGGCGCTGTGTCCCCGCGCCTCCACCGCCACCAGCATCCACTCTACGTGTCGCTGCTATCACTAGCACCACCGTCACTGTCGCTGTTGCTGCTGCTGCTGCTGCTGCTGCTGCCCGTACATTCACTACACGTGAATCAGTCAGTGAGCGGTGTGGCTGTGTAAACACAAGCCCTCTGCACCGATCGTTCGTGCCAACAGGTGCACTCAGAGAGAGAGAGAGAAAGAGAGAGGGAGCATCGGAGGTATAACGGTTTCTCCTGTGCGCACGCGTGTAGAGTCTTCTTTGATTCTCCGCGACAGAAGGGAGGAGAAGACGCGTGACGCAGATAGGGAGGAAAAGACGCGTGACGCAGATAGGGAGGAGAAGACGCGTGACGCAGATAGGGAAGTGCGAGCAGTGACCTCTATATCTGACCTCTAACCTCTATACTGATTCGCACATACACACACACGTCGGCAAGGATTTTACCGGACGAGCAATCACAGTGCGAGCATCAGCTCTGCACGCGACTTCACCCGACATTATATAGTAGTGTGTGTGTACGTGTGCGTGAGTGTGTGTACACACGTTTGGTGTAGTCACGCGCGTGTATATAGAGAGCCGTGCGTGCGAACGTGCGTGTGCGCGCGTGTGTGTATACGCGGTTGGTGTTGTCACGCGCGTGTATATAGACGGCCGTGAGTGCGTGCAAACGTGCGTGCGTGCGTGTGCCACATTCCACACGGGGTAGGGCTCATCGCCGGATGCGCGCCCATCGTAAATCCCGGTGCGCTTAAACTGCGGCCTTTGTGGTGGACCGGGCGCGGATATTTTTCTTTGCACTAGAAGCTGAAATCGTGCTCGCCACAGGAGAAAGACGCGCGAGTTGCCAAGGCTGTGCGAACTTCTCAGATCGGCTCGTCTGTGTGTGCGTGCGTGCGCGCGCGTGCTGTGCGTGCTGACGGCGATAGCATGGTAAACACATAATACGGAGTGATTTCCACGATAAGCTCTCACATCGTCCCGTGAACAGACGCGTCGTGTGTGAGATGGATGCATCACAACTAGTCCTACAGCAGGTATGACGCGTTTGTGGTTATTACTGTGAGATACAGTCGACTTCTAAACACCTCCACCTACCCTATACCATATAATATAACCCTATAACCTTATAATGTAACCCTATAACCTATAATATAATCCTATAACCTTATAATGTAACCCTAACCCTATAATATAACCCTAGCTCTATCGAATTGCTCACCATAACGGTTCAACTAACCCTAACCCCAACCATATAATATAACCCTAACCCTATCCAATCCCTAACCATAACGCTACAACTAACCCTAACCCTAGCCCTATAATATAACCCTAACCCTATCGAATCCCTAACCATAACTGTACGACTACACCTCACCCTAGCCCGAATGAACTATAGTTGCGAGAAAACGTCAATACCAACTTAACATCACGTATTTCGACATATATACGACCGTTTTTTTGAGCGACCCTAGCTCTAAATCCAAGGCTACTCTTAACCCAAACCCTAACCCTAATCCCAGCACTAATCGTGACCCTAACGCTCACCCGACCCTAATCCTATCCTCTAGTCCTACCACTAGTCCTTACATCACGCAGAAATCTACAACTAATAATAATAATAAGTAGCAGACTAACAAGAGCATGCTGTGGAGTGCATAGATGGATGGAGCTACCCGCTAGTCCCAAATTATTTTCGTGGATCAGGTGTGTTTGTTATGCCTATGTTTGTCGTGATGCCTACACGTCAATGACAGGCATTGTAGTGTTATACAGGCCATACACGCAAACTGTGACCTGTGACTGTGACTGTGAGTGTGACTGTGACTGTGGCTGCATGTGACTATGAACATTACATCCACCTCACATCTATTTCCCGTATAGCGTCTGTTCGATATAGAATTATCTAATCGATAATGTTTCCAAAAATTATCGACCTGCGTACGTAGTAATCAATAATTACTTGATCGGTATTGTGGCCTGGACATATTGGACAAGTTGCGCATATTTGGTTCGACGTCATTGTGGCGTTATTGATTTGCACAACAATGGTGGAATTGTGGTGAATAGAGGAGTCGCCATACACTGTGTTACATAATACACTGTACGTAGTAAATAATGAGGTGGTTATCATACATCCATAACGTTTAATATTTAAACGCAAAATAACAAGCAGGCAGAGGTCCACGCATCTGACTGAGTTCGTGTAGCACTGCTATGTGGCATTTCCCCGGCTCATTACAATCTAACCTGGTATTGTATTGCCTTTTATGGCCGTTTTTTGTATAGCCTATGGGTTTAGAGTTATGGGATACGTGGAACTAGGCCCACGCGGAGGTTCAGTCAACAAACAGACCTTGACGAAAATGCATTCGGGCAGCAGTGGGTGGATTAACAAATTTACGGCTGTGAGAGAGCGTTAATTGGGTACGCTTCCTATGTTGGAAAGGCCACGAGGAGGGGGGTACGCTCTTTGCCCGGAGAAAATTGTTGAGAAACATTTCGTTAAATCTACTGCGCATTAGACAGTAACCTATTATTAGACACACTTTCTTATTCAACAGTAACAAAAATATGAAACGCATAAACCTATCGAAAGGGGTACGAAGTACGAACGCACGCACCCACTTGCGCGCGCACACGTCCGCACACGGGCATGTATGCAGACAGACAGGCAGGCACGCGCACACGTGACGCACGCATGCGTAAAATTGTCACATTAACGCTGTTTAACCCGTTATCAATCATCGGTGACGTCTTCTGTTATGGTGATGTGCAAGTCAAGGTACGGCGGCGGGTTATCACGACGCACTAGGAATGAATTATGATCGAACAAGATAACGTCTTTCAAACACCGCCATTTCCACCGCATATATAGCAAAGATTCATACACCTAAACCGCAATGCGCGGACGAAGCGTAGCGGAATTTCTCGTCGCGTTTTATAGTCTCTCTAAATATATGCAGTGTGCGAATAAACACACACCATGAGGAATCCATATCTCCTTAACTCTAATGTAGTGCTGCGCTCGCTTTGCGTGTTTACTGCTAGCTTCGTGGGAGAGCAACATCCTGGTCGACGTTTATCACCCCGCTGTGCGCCACCGTCGCTCTCCGGCAGGAAAACTCCGGTTACTGTCCCAGATGTTCGAATTCCTCCTTTGCAACTTCCTTCACTAATATCGCGCGAAGGTATCGAGCTAGAATTCGTAGAATTCGTAATTAAGGTCGTATAGCGTTTAATTATTTTTAGAGGGAAGGTTTCGTTGACGTCTTATTTATTCCCCTAGCTTTCCATATCTCTATGTTATTGCAATGCAACTGCATGTGGTTATGCTATATTAATGCTTGCGTTTAGTTAGTTGGGTATAGCATAGGTCGGCATATCTTAATTCATTTCCTAATTTGATGTATATGTGATATATCTATAGCAATATGAGAGGAGAGGGCATATACGTTTGATTGATATCTGATGGTATGAGAATGCAACCCTGTCTCTGCCTCAGGCGAGTGTGGCTCAGCATGGGTTTACCGTAAGCTCGCACATTTACCATAACGTTTGAAACATTATCCGCGTTTTATACAAACAATATCCATAAAATAAATTAACACTCGCTCCTTCCGTCAGTGAATACAAACATGTTTATTGATACACACGCGCACCTAACAGAAGTAAACTGTTTGTGGTGCGCGCGTGCCTCCGTTACGTAGCTTGCAGTTCCTTTCTCCTCTTTTCCTCGCGGATGGTTCGTTTCTACACCGGCTAAACAGATCATCTCTATATGTTAGCTGTGTGTGAAAGATCAGATGAGTGAAAGGTCAGGAAATGAAGAGGAGAGAGAGCGAGAGAGGATGGGGATGGAGTGAAGACCAAGAGAGCGAGAGAGAGAGAGAAAGATTATATATATAAGAAGAGAGAGAGAGATAGAGAAGAGGAGACAGACAGAGAGAGATAAGGAGAGAGAGAGAGAGAGAGAGAGAGAGAGAGAGAGAGTGAGAGAGCGATGGATAGTGATAAGAGAAAGATAGAGAGGGGGAGAGGAAGGAAGGGGAAATGTCTGTTAGCCGCTATAGCGTATCTCGTGAACCTTCACGACCTACTTCGGAAGCTGCGCGTGGCTGTGTGTCGACGTACGTGATGCTGCTTGCATCATGCTAGCTATAGCTAGGTATAGGCTGCTCGTACATTAAGCGTGGCCCACTGCCGATATGCTACTACTAGTTTTGGGAGTACAAACCACCACCCGGTCGGTATAGCACGTGATCGACGGCGTACGTAGTACTTACTGTACGCGTAAGAGGAGCGTTCGGTTAAAAACTCAAGTGAAAAACCCTCGACTGAAGAGAAGCGCCAAGTTATAAATTCTAGCTTAGATCTCGGGCTAAAGAAGCGCCAAGTTATAGATGTAATTATAAGCTAACTTAAAACTATATTATCAGGGGTGAATAATGTCAAATATTGTCATTATTCACCTCTTATATAATCGGGAGTGGATAAAAACAAATATTGTTTTTATTCACTCCGGATATTATACAAAAATAACTCTAAGTTAAGGTGTAGATTTTACAGGAACACATTCTACTTTACAGTTTCTATCTCTCGATCTCTACTCTCACACGTTTCTCTCATTTTTAGTTCTAGTCACTGTTCTACTCGGTTCCCACGTACTTCTGTCGGCTATAGTGTACGTTAGGAGAGTAGCGTGGGTTTACATGTTAGATATATGAATATTATCATTAGATATATAACGCATCAACGTGACATGCCGCGGTAGATATTTTACTGCATCACGGCTTCAGGGTCGTAACCGGAATAAATTTGCGTTCGGTTAACACACGTCACCATTGTTAGTGCACTGGATGTGCGTCCGTCACGATAGACGCGGCCGTGAGCTGAGTGGGGGTGGGGCAGGGCCGCAGCCTCGTCTGCCTGACCTTACAGCGTCACCTCAGCGACAATACCCCGTTGTTGTCGGCATGAATGAGACAGACGCGCGTACTGCGCGCGTGAATGTGCATGTCTGTGTGAGCGTGCGCGCATGCGCGTGTGCGTGTGAATGTGTAAGTTTGTGTGTGCGTGTGTGCGTGCATGTTTGCGCGCATGTGTGCGTGTGTGTGTGTGTGTGCGTGCGTGCGTGCGCGTGTGCGTGCGTGCGTGCGCGTGTGCGTGCGTGCGTGCTTGTGTGCATATGTGTGTGCGTGCATGTGCGCGCGTGTGTGCGTGTGCATGTAAGCGCGTGTGCGTGCGTGTGTGTGTGTGTGTGTGTGTGTGTGTGTGCGTACGTGTATGTGCGTGTGTGTATGCGTGTGCGTGTTCGTGTGCCTGCGCGTGTGTGTATGCGTGTGCGCGTTCGTGTGCGTGCGTGTGGAAGGGGATTCCTTGAGTGGCAGTTATATACGGGTTGAACTGTATTATAGCTGCGTGTGTATAGAGTATTATAGAGTGTACGTGAACGTGTAACTAACTAACTAACTAACGAGATGTGTATCTGGCTTGTCCGGCCGCGCGTCTGGTTCAAAGACCGTAAGTGTAACTGCGAACGAAGGCGAACGAGGGTCGGCACAGTCAGACACATTGTGGGGCAGTAGGTAATGTAGAGAGAAGCGTGCTAATGCGCATACCTCAGAAGAAGGTGCGCCGACCGAGTCGTGGTATAGTCTGTAGTTAATATATATAGTCATAATCTATAGTAGTGTTATATGTGTGCAGGGTGTAGGGTGGACATGGTAAATATAGTCATAGTCTATATAGTAGTGTTAGATGTCTGTATATAGGTGTAGGCTGGACCGGTGGATAGTAGACAGTTTGACAGTGAAATAGATCCTCGGTGGATATGGTAATAGTGTATAGTCGGGGTACATATAGTGTGGACGGCATTACGGCGTTTTGTTTAACCACGCGAATGCCTGTGATCGTTATCTAATCCGTATAACTTTGTCTATTCATCTTTTCAATTCTCATTCCATTTCCATTCTCGTTTTCTATTCATCTGCATTCTATTCGTCGTATCCTTTACCGCGAACTTTGTTTGATAACTGGCTTTCTTGCATGTCCGCCGGTAAGGGTGTAGTTGCCCGACGCAGGGCGTAGATAGCTAACGATGTTCTGCCGGTGTCGACAACCGCCGCCGACATCGGTTTACGTGTCGCCCGCAGTCATCTCCATAAGTAAATACATTATCGCTACCATCGCCATCAGTAAGCCGCTTGATTTCACGAGAGAATTTGTTCGATGACGCGTGCTATCAACAATTCCGTCGCGATGCCTTCAAAATTACGTACGTGCATTTTGTTTTGCGAAGGCGTTTTTATAAATTGTAATATATAATAAAGGCGGAGAAAGTTAATGAAATTATGTCGTCACGGTAGCATAATGCGCTCTGCTTATATTCAGAGTGTCTGCAAATTTGTTGGCTACGCGTGCAATGAATACGTATACAAGGGCATCTCAATCCGTTAAGCTGCAATAAATCTCATGCGAATGGAGATTATGTGCCTGGAGGGAATGCGACTATCATTGAATAACACTGTTGGATTAAAATTTCATTACAAAGCCGAAGATTCTTTGCAGAAAAATCTTTTGTGGAAATGAATACACGCGAAATTAATCATTGTGACACGGATCGCATTGTTCCCCGCTCTGCGTGTCTCTGCACCATAGATATCTACTATTACTAGATAGATACTATTAAGCATGTATAAAGTATATACTATACGTGTATATAGTAGATATCTATGCTCTGCACGACCGTTGCATCGTGTGTGATGAGAATTTCCGAAACGGACCCATAGTTTACGTTTATATTATTGTCACGGTGAATGGAAGACACATCTGTATCCTATGGTTGCGTGTTAAATATGTCATATTTTTCATGGGAGGGTGCGTAAACCTTGCCTTCAGCTAAATGGTGCGGTCGAAAAGGCACGCAGTGAGCTGTAGAGGAGATTCTCTGTCCATAATAACGGGGCGCGCGAGAGAGAAAGAGAGAGAGCGAGAGAGAGGGGCAGAGAGAGAGAGAGAGAGAGAGAGAGAGAGAGAGAGAGAGAGAGAGAGAGAGAGAGAGAGAGAGCGCGCGAGATAACGAGCAGAAGAAGAATAAAATTAGATGGGAGGGCATTGCTGTGAATGGAGCCATTGTACACGTACTTGGTCTAAACCGTACGTGACCATCAGCACTGTATCCTATGGTTGCGTGCTTAAATATCGTCATATTTTCAAATGGGAGGTCTTGGCGTAAACCTTGATTCAGCTAGACTGTGGTCGGTCGAAAAGGCACGCAGTGAGTGTAGAATGAGAGTTCTCTGATCAATAATAATGGGCGCCGCGTCAGAGAGAAAGAGCAGAGAGAGCGAGAGAGAGGGCACGAGATGAGAGAGAGAGAAAGAGAGAGAGAGGGAAGAGAGGAGAGAGAGATAGGAGAGATAAAGAGAGGAGAGAGAGAGAGAGAGAGAGAGAGAGAGCAGAAGGAGAGGAGAGGAGAGCAGTAGAGAGAGAAGGAGATAACGAGCAGAAAGAATAATAAAATTTAGATGAGGCATTGCGGTGAATGGGCCACTTGTATATGTAACCGTACTATGGGTCAAACCGTACCTGACATTGATGCAGCACTGTTCGAGTGATGCTCACTGCTAATCTAGTTCTCACGCAAGTGTCATCCGACGACCTTGCTACTCGCCGCAAAGGTTAAATTACGCGTTATCACTCCGCCCGCTAGAGGGAGAACAGTACAGCCGACCGCTGTGGCGGACCGAGACGAGCTTTGTTCGCCGGGAGGCATTGAGATTCTTCGTGATTGCATTTGATCCGGGCTCATTATGCACCGATTAGCGAATCTAATATTATCGCGCGGGTTGTTTTCCTCCGCTGAGTCACAATGAGTTCGTAAAGAGAATACGCCGCAGGGCGATAAGAGTTTCTACTAGGGGGCGGGTGCAGGTGGAACAGGGCCGTGGTGAGTTTATTGTCATGGGCAACTGAAAGCGGCGCCGGCGCCAGCCGCTTCGTTGGCGCGAGGACCGCAGGTGCGAAAGGAACCGGCCTTGGGGGCGGTCGGGGGGCTCCCCAGAAATTTTTAAAAATCAGAACTCCTTTTATTGCATTCAAGAGCATATAAGGCGAAATTTTTGTTACTTCAAGTCTGTCATAGCAATGAAACAGACATTCCAGTACAGGCAAAATCCACAAAAGCCACAAAAACCATCAACTTTTGCTTGAAATTAACTGTCTCATCAGCAGGCCGACAAAGGAGTATCTAGTACCAGGCCGCGGTGAAATCAAACTGCGATATGGATTGAACCAACACTTATTGATTAGAAACAAAATAAAATAATTACATGTACTCAATTGTTATAATGCTTCCGTTTTCATAAATATACATTTATCTATAGAAACTTGAACCTCTGAACTTGAAATTCAATACTGATATATTAAACGTTACTAAAACAAGGATACTCAGTATTACCTTTCACGGCGGTGTATCAGGATTTGTACGCAGGGAGGGGCCAACCGTACCCAAACTTGGGAGCACGCGAAGGGGGGCGTCTGGGGGGCCTCCCCAACAGGTGCCAAATTTTTTGAAAATTTAGACCGCCCTCACGATGCGTTTTTTCTGCGCGAGCAGGTTGGTGGTTCGGAACCCTGGACCCCCACCTACCCCGGTACACGCCCGCTGTGCTCCAGTAGTAGCTACTATTTACCAAATTTAGACACGCACATGAGTGGCCTCTTGCCAGACGACGAATATCACATTATAGTAATCAGTCTACTAACTCGAAGGTTTTAGAGTAAAAAAATGCAAAGATAACCATCGAGAAAGATTAAAAAGTGAAATTATTGAAGCATAAACATTAGAGGGGGTTATTGTCGCGGCCAGCAGAATGCGTCTACAACAGAGGAATTTGCTACGGACGATGTGATTGCAGGATAAAAAGACCGCGCCACATCTCGCTCGCATACGCTATGCTATGACGGGTACGGAACGTGTACTATAACTATCATATGGAAGCGAACGTTATGAGTTACATTTCTATAATATTCTAGCTATTATAGACAGCATGTCTTAGCTTAATTCTGTGAATGTTTGAGCGTACTAATGGAAGCGCGAGTTAGTTATTAATTAGCAATATGCACCGGCGGACTATGATCGGTGAAACGAAACGTCACGAATGTCTCTATTTTATCCTCCCTAAAAATGGGAAAAGTGGCGGGGTCTATTTTTATCTCCAACCACAGGCTCGGAGGACAATCCTCTGTGTTTAGAGCGGAATGTTCTAAGACCGTAGCAGCGAACATTTCTCTGTAGGGGGCAAAGGTACTCGCCATGGCCCCCTGTGCCCTAAATTTTGCAATTTTCACATTCTTTATTTCAAAGTAATATTTCTTTGATGATTTAAGATAACCTTTTGTCACATTTCTATTTTATTTCTGAAAGTGTACAGTATTTGTCGTCCATTAAAAGCACCCCTCTGAAAATCTCTAGGGGGGGCAAGTTCAACTGCCCCTGCTGCCCCCCTGCTGCGTACGGCCCTGCGCATGTTACCCCAGGAGGGTACCAGTCTATAACAAAGCAATCAACGGTGGCGCAGCCTGGCGGCCATCTGTCGCAGCCCAGAAAACAAGTCGGGTCGGCCCCCCGTCCCCCCTAAAAAACTCCTCGGAAAACATCAACTTATTTTTCAGTATTTTTCTGCTTAAAAATCTATATTATTTTTTTTTAAATTGGAGAAAAAAAATTTTCGTGGGCCAGAAAAAAGGGGAACTCAAAATTTTTAGGGGGGGGTGCGCACCCCCTGCACCCCCCCCCCCCCTGGATCCGCCCTGAACCCCCCGTGCGCATGCACGGAATTTGCCAGTGAAAGTACCTGTAATTATAGAGTAGACAATTATGGAACAATGGAATTATTATTAAAGTTTTAATATTATTATCAGTAGTAGTATTAAATTATTTAATATTAAAAGATTATAAAAATCTAAAATTATAAAGATTATGGCTGTCGATCGTGACCAGTTTGATATTAACAGCGAGTGCGTCATTGTACACGGTCAATGATTGCGCTCCCTCCCTCCCTCCCTCTCGGAGATTGAAATAATGGACGCTGGTTAGCAGTTCTATTGAGACTGGATATAATAGAAATAAACGCTACACGTCGAACGCGAAATTACCTATATAAAAAAACGTTGCGTGTTGCCGGTTTTGAAAATTTACTTGGCGGCAAGTTTTCCTCAACGATCTGTTACTTATTGCGTTCATTGCGAATAAAATTACTAGTAATTTACGATGAAAACGACCGATGTTCCTGCTGATTTTATGGCGTATTGCTCATTATATTATACAGGAATATAAATGTTATAATAATTTTCAGTAAATTATGTTTATATGGAACTTATTATAGGAAATAAAATTATTACAACAGTTCTAATAATATTATAACTGTTGTAATAATTTTTGCTATTTAATAAATCGCGTTTATATATAATTGTAACCTACCTAACACACAGGCAGCTTCTAAAGGCAACTTACTATAATTGTTGTGACACAGTTTCTCTCGTCATGATCACGTGCAGAGCACAGTACGTAAAAGACTTTCAAATTCCATAATTGTAGGCTCTATTTAATGTTGATCTGGTACGTTGATTTTGTCGAGCTTGCGTGGTAATACATTTTTGAATGCGCTTTCTCAAGCCTAACCGTCGCACCCATGGCCATTGAGAGTAGCCTGCTTACGTCATCAAACATGCTGTACGCATGATGGCTACGTTGCGCTACGCTATATCACTCGTGCTGACGGCACAAACCTACGACCCAGTAGAAATACATAGAAACCGGTAATTTACCAACATTCCAGGTTACGTCGTGTAGAAGTATTGTTTCCGGCGTCTTTTAATATTGGCAACGGAAATATATGTAGCGCTGGGAATTTACCACTATTATTCTAGAATACCATTTCCCCGCGTCTTTAAATGTCTTGAAGATACAAAAATAATTCGCTCCGTAGTTATACACATAGATGTTGTTAGTTTAACCTGCTAGCTAGTGTATGCGTGCGTGCACCCATCAGCATGCTAGTGTAAGCCGCGTCTGTCACCAACAGCCCCGCCTAATCTACGACACTAACAGCCAACGCTGACGTTAACACGACGTTGTGACTATACAGCTCTACAGCTTATAACTGATCTAGTAAATATAGTAAGAGTAGATCTAGTAAATCTAGCAAGAGCAGCAACAGCGCCAGTAGAGCAACAAGGACGCCGCTCCGCAACGAAACAATGTCTAACATTCCTTATTCTTGAGCGATTAATACAACGCTTCTTCTGGCTGATGCATTGGGGTGGGAGTGCATATGTAGAAGTGGAAGGGGTGGGAGGTCCGTGGGTAAGAGAGTGGGAGGGTAGGTAAGAGTAGGCTGGTGTGTGTGTGTGTGTGTGTGTGTGTGTGTGTGTGTGTGTGTGTGTGTGTGTGTGTGTGTGTG
>NW_014577165.1:155969-157863 GCF_000485595.1 Priapulus caudatus
AGGGTAGGGTAAGGTAGTAGGTACGTGTGTGTGTGTGTGTGTGTGTGTGTGTGTGTGTGTGTGTGTGTGTGTGTGTGTGTGTCTGTGTGTGTGTAGGGAGGTGTCTTTTACGTAATAATCGATATCACGTCCGTGTCAAATGTAAATCGATACTATGAAATATTAGATGTGTTGTTGTTGTTGTTATTATAAGGATATTATTTTATGCAGGAATCATCGCCACACACATGTGAGTAACAAACTGAGTGTATTTGCTTTTCTCTTGCAGCAATCATCGTACAAAGTGTGGGGGGAGGAAAGAGTCGAGGGCGCCGTGTACGTGGTTTACCTGAAGAAGGTGCGCTATCACTGCTCGGCAGCCGTGCTACAGGTAAGATTGACTTAACTGTTACGTTTAATCATCACTGAACAGGTATATATATATATATTGTTTACTTTTCAGCATGTATATATATATATATATCTTTTATTACATATCGTCAGGTGTGTTTTTGATTGATTGATGTTTCTCAGCAAGTATGTGTTAGAGGGGGTATATATATATATATAACTTCATCTCTGAGTAAGTATTTATATTCTATTTCTTCGCAGCACGTATATACTCTATGGCGTATAATCTGAAAGAGGTCATTATCTCGCACGTATATTACAGCAGGCATGTATTTGTTTGCATCCCAGCAGGTATCTTTTAGATAATATCGCATAAGGTATATAATAGATAATTATGCCGCTAGGTATGTAATAGAACAGGTATATATTTGATTGCTTCTCATCAGGTATGCATTAGATTATTATCTCATGAGACTTACGTGTGCGGTTTCACATCCTACATCTGACAAGCACAATTTTTATATAGCCCCGGCACCAGCCGTTACTACTACACACGGAAGATTATGATCACGTAGCATTTCTATTATCATGCAGATAATAATCTGTATATAATGCAGATAATGCTATAAATAATATAGACGTTACATTCATGGTTGTTACGACTTTGTTATTTCCGACTGGCGCGTGCCACGATATTTTTTTGTCATTTTAAATGTTTTTTTAATCACATGCCTACTCAATGCGATCTCAGACGTTGAACGACATTTATAGCGAACGATAGATCATTGAAGCTGGAATAGTTTAAATATTAAGCTCTAGCAGGAACTTCTTTATAAACCAATAATCTATCAATCCAGTCTATAAATCGATAAGCTCCACACGGTTACGTTGTAAATCTCTACGCTAAAAACCGGTGCACTATTAATCGATACTTTATAAGTCGATATGCCATGAACAGATACGCTATAAGTCGATGTCCAATAAATCGATATTATATAAATCAACACGCTATAAATCGATGCTCTAATTCAATACATGTAAATAGCAATTATTGACTATCACCATGCACGTATGTGCATAGATTCGCTAGAAACTCAAGCGAGGTTCGGGGTATAGGTAGCAAGCTAGCGCTGAACATAGCAATTAATTCCTCATCGGGGAAACAAAACGAGAAGGTAGCTCTAGCGAGATGACCCCGTGACGCTGGCAGTGAGTTGTCGATCATAAATTACTGCATTGTATACGTTACGGAATGCAGTCCCCACGTGTCGCTCCCAGCTTATGCCCATGACCTCTTCTTCGACGCATGTACAAGCACCATGACCAGTTTGGCTTATTGCGGGCCAAAGTTGCTCCGCCAAGGTCCGCCTTTCTTAATCCTTGAGGCCACTCTCGGGGGCGAGGTGAAGCTTATGCAAGTAATTTCGTGATTTATATAAATTAAACTTGGATTAATAATGACGTCATGGAGATCCAGCCGCCATAGTCCGATCACGTGATGTTCGGATGTTCTCTCTCTCTCTCTCTCTCTCTCTCTCTCTCTCTCTCTCTCTCTCTCTCTCTC
>NW_014577165.1:158169-159544 GCF_000485595.1 Priapulus caudatus
CTCTCTCTCTCTCTCTCTCTCTCTCTCTCTCTCTCTCTTCTCTCTCTCTCTCTCTCTCTCTCTCTCTCTCTCTCTCTCTCTCTCTCTCTCTCTCTCTCTCTCTCTCTCTCTCTCTACACACACACTCTCTCTCTCTCTCTCTCTCTCTCTCTCTCATCCTGCCCCCATTACAGCGGTGTGAAGCGGTGTGTGAATGGTTAGTTTTGGGTCATCTCGATTACTAATGGAAAAAAGTAAATAGTAATTATGGCCGGCCAGGTATCTCAGTTATGCTCTGCTTTATTATTGTGTGAAATGGTGCGTGAGGTGAGGTCTGCTTACATTCCTCTACCGAACCTCATGACGGTGCCAAATCAAGCGAGGAAAATCCGAAAGTGCAACTTTTATTTTAGAAATGGAAATACGACAAGGAGTACATTCATTATAGCGCGCGTTGATATATGATTCTAATGATATGTGTATTGCCATTTCCCCTTCCGATGCGTGATATGTTCATGTTCTCTAGCGATGCTTTGTTCGACACAACCCTAATCATCCGTAAGCGCCTAATTGCACGCATTTCCGCAGTAGCCTACTGCCGGTAGTAAACATGAATCCGATGCGGATTCTGTCTGTTTGGCACGTGGGTCACATCGCGGGAGCCACGGGACTTCCGGTTAGAGCATATCTACTGTTAATAGCCAGCGATACGCGTGTGTGGGGAAGAAGGAAGGGAAGGACGAGGAGGAAGCAAACACTTGTTTTTTGCGGACTCTGTTTCGGATACGCGCTTGCTTTCTGTGAAAGCGTAGAGCGGTGGGGAAGGGGGGGGGGGGGGGGTTAGCTGTAAGTGTGTGTAGCCTCGCGCACAGCACTGCGATGCCACGATGCTGTAGATCTGCCTGTCTGCATCACTCACGTTGCGTGATGCGTCTTCTGCTTTTGTCATTCTTTAGACTTACGTAGAGTGTACAAGCGTGTGTGCGGCGTGTGCGTGCGCGTGCTTGCACGCTTACGTGTGCGTGTGTGTGGTTGCATGCGCGCGCACGTGTGTATTATTACATTAGATAGACGAGGACACAGACATAGACGTAAAAATACACACAGATGTAAATAAAAGAGACGTCGTAGAATGTGGGTTCACACTTCGAGTAGTAAATCCGCACACACAAAGACAGCAGCTACATATACGAACAAGAATGATGCTGGTCGGTAAGTCGTCGGCCGGGGCGTCTCGGCGCATGGAATCTACGGAATGCACTCATAACCCACTTACTCGCGCGTACGTCTGTCTGTCTTTACGCGGGCCGTACCGTGTACGCTGACTGTATAATCTCTCCCTTCCTCTCTCTCTCTCTCTCTCTCTCTCTCTCTCTCTCTCTCTCTCTCTCTCTCT
>NW_014577165.1:160015-170455 GCF_000485595.1 Priapulus caudatus
CTATTTCTCTCTCTCTCTATTTCTTCTCTCTCTCTCTCTCTCTCTCTCTCTCTCTCGTGCGCGCGCTCTCTCTCCCTCGCCGAGTGGCCTGGGCGAGAGAGAACAGACCGACGCATTAGCTGGCGGACTTACAGCGGCTATTTTGTCGCAGCTGAGAAGCAGCAGGAGGAGATGAGATGTACATATAGTAACTAGTGTAGTGGTGCAAACACGCGTGTAGGCGATGACCCCAGCGCGTGTGTGTGCGCGCGTGCATGAGCTGGGGAGAGGGAGCGAGCGAGCAGCATGGTCTGCATGCCAATCACCGATTGATAAATAAGTAAATATATAATAAATAAATAAAATTAAAATAAATAATTGAATGAATAAATAAACAAATGAATAAACAAATGAATACAAATTTATTCATTCAACCATTCATTCATTCATTCATTCATTCATTCATTCATTCATTTATTCATTTATTTATTCAATCATTCATTCATTCATTCATTTATTCATAAATATATTATCAAGCGTGAATAAAAAAAGATACGAAGTTTTTATTCACCCATGATATCGTATATATCAACAAAACTATTAATTCAGGGCATATCTATGTACACGCATGCGTGTGTGCGCGTGGGCGTGCGTGCATACCTGTGCGTGCGTGCGCGCACCAAAGCGCGGTCAGATGGAGAAGAATGGCATTTATCGTGTCGCGCGCGTCTGCTGGCGTCGTGAGCTTCCCCCCCCCACGCCCACGCCCCCGCCCCTCCCCCTGTGCTCGCGTGCGTCGCACTAGCTCGAGGTCGTGTGTGTTCGCTCGCGCACCGCTTACTTAGTTATCGCCTCCACGCACCGCATCCACGCACGATCATCATCAGCAGCTCTTGACGATGAAAGCGGAGAACGAAGTGGAGCATGCGGGGGAGAATGCGCGCGTTAACCTTAATACGATGGGCCGCCACTGTTGACAGTCGTTCCTACGGCGGCGGTGGCGGCGGTGGTGGTAGACTTATTTGCGGGCGCATGAAGCAGAGAAGAGAACGGAGGAGAGAACGAAAGAGAGAGAGAGGGCGGAGGGGGAAATGCTGGTGGGTGGGGAGAGAGCTAGTGGGCGAGAGAGAGAGAGAGAGAGAGAGAGAGAGAAAGCTGAGGGAGAGAATGCTAGCTAAGGAAAGAAGCATGGGAGAGCTGGTCGAGTAATAAAATCATTGCGCACGCCACGATTGCGGATATGTTTACCTTCTGAAGCCCTACTAGCCATAGATGGATGTTACATCCTCTTCAGCATCCTCCCACATGTAGCAGCAGCAGCAGCAGTGGTAGCAGCAGCAGCAGTAGCAGTAGCAGCAGTAGCAGTAGCAGCAGTAGCAGCAGTAGCAGCAGCAGAAGCAGAAGCAGAAATAGAAGTAGCAGCATTAGCATCAGCATCAGCATCAGCATCAGCATCAGCAGCAGCAACAGCAGCAGCAGTAGCGGAGTAGCAAACTCGTGGGCCTTTATTCCTTATGTGATTCCGAAAACTAATCAACTAACACGCAAGTTAATATAAGTACACGGCGTGTATACGTACAACGTCATATAGTGATTCTTTCCTGTTGCCGCGCGTGACAATATTATTTTATTAATTTTCTTGGATTACTATCAACGGGGTGCCGGACATCGTATGAACCTGACATGTACACGCGTCGATACATGTAGTATTATCATCGTTAGGCCAACCTGCCGGCGTGTTGCGTAGCTCGTTTCGCCATTCACCGAAGAGAGATATTCCATAGCATTTGCATCGAATTATATAACGCATTAAAGCGCCTATATGGTCAGCATATGGTGTTAGGTTAGCATCGATGAATCTAAACGGGTTTTAGGCTCATTGCTATATTTATAATATAGATTCATTTATATTCGAGTATATGCTATAACCCCGTCTGCTGTACGTCCACCGTTCGTACGCACAGGCCGAGTAGAAACGAGAACTACCTATCTGTGGGCCATATTGCTTACCTTTTCTCTAGCCTACTAGCCTACTATGTATCTTAGCGAAGATCTCACTACTGCGTCAGGTGTGTTGATTGATGTCGGCACGGAGAGGTGAGCAGGTAGGTGAGCAGGTGGGTCACCGGGTGAACCGTGTGATGTGGGATCATACTCGTACGCAGCCACCGCACGTGCTGCTTTACGATTCACGCTAGATGCAAAGCTCTAGATCTAACATCGGTATCAAAAGTACATAATAGAGACTAAATATAATGAGATTAATCTCTATTATGTACTCTTGATCGGTATGCATCACACGTCGTAGTCGTACGCCCCACACCCACAGCCGCTCACTCGCACATACGCGCCCCTCTGCGGTTTATTAGCTATGTATGTGTGCGTGTGTGTGTGTGTGTGTGTGTGTGTGTGTGTGTGTGTGTGTGTGTGTGTGTGTGTGTGTGTGTGTGTGTGTGTGTGTGTGTGCGCGTGTGTGTGTGCGTGTGTGCGCGCGCGCGCGCGCGCGCGTGTGTGTGTGTGTGTGTATGTATGTGTGTATGTGTGTGCGTGTGCGCCTGTGTGTGTGTGTGTGTTTGCGTGTGTGTGCATGTGGTAAAATTCCCCAGCTTGTCTTTAGTAAAACGTCACGCTGCACACGACGTATTAACAATACGTGAACACACGTATGAGACACAGCAATTAACACACTGCGACACAACGAGCCACATAGTAGTTAATGCTGCCTGCCTGGCTGCCTGTCTGCCTGTCTGTCCATGCCTCTGCCTGCCCTGCCCTGCCTTGCTCGGCACTGTCCTGCCTACCCTACCCTGCCCTGCCTTGCCTGCCTGCCTGCCTGCCTGCCTGCCTGACTGTCTGTCTGCCTGTCAATGCACTGTCCTGCCTTACCTGCCTTGCCTGCCTGCCTGTCTGTCTGCCTGTCAATGTACTGTCCTGCCTTACCTGCCTGCCTGCCTACCTTACCCTGCCTTGCCTTGCCTGCCTGCCTGTCAGTGCACTGTCCTGCCTTACCTGCCTATATACCTATCCGTCTACCTGCCTACGTGCCTGCCTGTCCATGCACTGCCCGGGCGCGAAATATTTTTTCCCAAACAGGTTTACCTATTACAGTAGGGTTAGGGTTAGGGTTAGGGTTAGGGTTAAGGTTAATAGGTAATTTACTACTCATTTTACTGTAATAGGTAAACCTGTTTGGGAAAAAAAATTTCGCTGCCCGGGCATATCTGCCCAGCTGTGTGCATAGCAGCCTGCTTCTGTCTACCCTACCCTTACCTACTCTGCCCTGCCTGCCACCCTGCCTGCATGTCTGCTTGCCTGCCTGTTGCCTGCATTTATGCATGCACTGCCTGCCTGCCACCCTGCTTATCCGCTTGCCTGCCTGTCTGCTTGACTGCCTGCTTGCCTGCCTTCACGCACTGCCTGTCTGCTTGTTTGCGTGCCTGCCCTGCCCTGCCCTGCTCGGCTCTGCCTGCCGGCGTTGCTAGAGAACATGATAAAGACGGATGTGTTCGCTCTCGTTTTATAATTGTTGGGTTTTCCATTTCATATCTATTAATGGTTCTAATTAAAATCTTTTACGCTGACTCACGCTGTTGTGACGGATTATCACTCACTCACAGCTTCTGCTGATTGGCACCACGACGGAAAATGATGGCAATTCACATCGAGTCGCTAAAAACTTCCGTACATCAGCAAAAGTTATTTTAAGAAATTTAAATGCCGTTCCCGCCATCTGAATCGCCACCATTTTATTTCTTCTGCATGCTATTTTCCATAGACAAAAAAATAGAAATTGGCAGCTCGTACGGTTGTTGTGTTTTCGAACGCAAACTTGAAAATCCAGTCTAACGTGTTCCATTCGGGGGGAAAATGTCGGTACGCACACTAAAATCTTATTTTTCTTGCGCCATCCAAGTGCTGATCATTTGAATTGCGTGTGTAGGTTTGCCACACTACTATGTGCGCATGCGTGTGTGTGTGTGTGTGTGTGTGTGTGTGTGTGTGTGTGTGTGTGTGTGTGTGTGTGTGTGTGCGTGTGTGTGTGTACGCGTGTTCGCGTACGTGCGTGTATGAGAGAAAGCAAATGCTGCGAAGGTATTGCATCACCGGGTCTGCTGGCTCGTTTGACCTCGTGGGCGCGCGCGTTCTTATATTTGACGTAAACGAGTGACCCGTTTAATGATTCTACAACATTCACCAGTATATATGTGTGTGTATAATATATGACTGCGTATGTACATCGCGGTTACTCGAACGACACGCCCTCTCACGGGCGCAAACTAGTATTCACGTTGTAAACTTCGCTGTGGAATGTGTTTTTTCTACTTGACGTCACGATTCGCTTTTCAACAGCTGCGACACGCGGCGTGGCATACGCACGCACGCACGCACGCACGCACGCACGCACGCACGTACACGGTGGAAATCTTGCCCCCGGGGAACATTGAATCCCGTTTATAAATCCGGGTTCATCTCTCTTACCGACCCGGAACACGGGATGTACGGTTTAGTGAACGTTCTACGAACTACCCGAACGGTCGTCTGAGATATGACTTATGACGTCATCAGTAATTGCCGCGAAACGAACGAGCCGACCACACAGCTCTAACCTCGATAGACGTTTGACCTGACGTAACAATACGATGTGAGACTATAATGTGCTGGTGCCAGCAACAAGTATCCGGCTGCTCATGTATGTATTTATCACGAAGACGTGGATTAGCAACAAAACATGAACTATATTAGTTGGGCGATCACTGATGACAAGCACCGATTAGTTACAGTTTGAACAAAGGAAGCAATAATTAGGGTGACCGAAAATGTATGGTGCAGGCTGTTGTAGTACAACCTGCCAACATGGGGCCATGTCAGAACAATTATTAGACCAAAGATTAGTCACAGTCCTAACGATTTTTCGTAAACCGCCAGAAAATAAACGTAGTCAGTAAGAATGGCCGACATCATCACGACTCAATCTATAGCTATATCCTTATATGCCAGTTCAGCGTTTCATACGGTTTTATAATTAAGGTGACTGAAATATATTGTGCATGCTGTTATATGTACCCCTGTAATCTTGTGTTTGTGGGTGTGTGCGTGCGTGCGCGTGCGTGTGCCGTGCGTGCGTGTGCGTGCGTGCGTGTGCTTAGAATAGACATAGAAATAGACATAGCCATAGATATGTATAAGGTAGTCTGTCTCTACCCGTGATCGTATTTTGACGGAATTACATATGGACATAGGCCTAGAAGTAGAAATAAACATATCGCGTCTCTCGTAAAAAAATACACAAACGCGCGCACGCTTACACACAAACGCAAGCTGACAAACACACCTGGATTAACATAGCAGAGGTGCGGTTGTTATTCACGGAGCCATACCAGGACATGGTCACAGCAGAGAGGCAGGATCACTCTCGTGTGCCTTCCGACGTGTAACTAATCTATATATCCTCCCCGCGATCCACCCCGCACTGGCGCGACGCGACCGATATACCGGTTCTCCCGCGGCAGATTCGCGGAAGCGATATCCGCACGCATGCGACACTTGTACGTGTACACGCGCGCGCACATACAAACATATCCTGCATCAACGAACGGAATACATGCGGCGGGTAATGCCGCGTATCATTAGTTATGGCCGTAATGGCACCTATACCCCCTCCCCACCTACCGTGCCTATAGCATCCGCAGCGTTATAGACAGCGTTAAACTACGGTAGGAGTGGAGTGTTTCTATACATACACATATACATTGATTATATATATATATATTATATATATATATATTATTATATATATTATATTAATATATATAGCGTGTAGTGTATAGGCTTTGGGCGTGGGATGATGTTTGTTGCTTTGCTTGCTTGCTTGCTTGCTATATGTGTGTTTTTGCTTGCTTGCTTGCTATAGTGTTGTTTGCTTGCTTGCTTGCTATACGTGTTGTTTTGGCTTGCTTGCCTTGCTATAGTGTTGTTTTGCTTGCTTGCTTGCTATATGTTGTTTTGCCCCTAACAGCCACTCCGCGCCAGCTGCAACGCTTTTCCTTAAATTCCTGAAAGTCTATTACTCACCTGGTCTAAAATATAAAAGTCGTATATAGCTATATATATATATTATTATATAGCGAATAACGGAAATACGCTTCACTACCGCTGGCTTTTTTGCGGCTTGATTGATTTAGTTGATGATCACGTGTCTGGTATGTGAACCCCATGCTGCTGATGCTGAAGCAGACATCGATGTGTGTATAATTAGTACGTGGCGATTTCCGCGGATATAAATATATAAATATATATGTACGTATATAACTATCTATAGAAATCCTCCAGACGT
Organism: Priapulus caudatus; assembly: GCF_000485595.1. Classification (NCBI taxonomy): domain Eukaryota; kingdom Metazoa; phylum Priapulida; class Priapulimorpha; order Priapulimorphida; family Priapulidae; genus Priapulus; species Priapulus caudatus. Next base: position 166,329 of record NW_014577165.1, read on the forward strand.
GCGCACGTGCGCATCATCACGCTCCATCCATGTAATGATCTGTCGTTGAATCACTCTCTATGTTTTTAGCTATGTTTTTAGCTATGTTTTTAGCTATGTTTGTTATGTTGGTAGAAGTCAGATGCAGCTTGTAGAATCGCATGAGCGCCCGTCCGTCCGTCCGTGTGTCAACAGCTACGGCACAAATCTTAACCGCGCTACGTACGGTCTTGATATTCAGGACATCGGGGGGATCGCGAGAAGGACTCGGGATGTCGAATTTGGGGGGTCAAGGGTCAAAGGTCAAGATGTGTCAATGGAGGGGGAATATTTCCCCCTTAACTTAAGGTATAGGAGGAAATACGGAATTGCGGCACAAATATCAACGGCTCGACCTACGCTCTTAATATTCGATGTATAGTGTGATGGGGAGGAAACCCATCCCCAGTGCAAAATTTGAGGTCACAGGTCAAAGGGCAGTGGGAAAAAGGTCAGATATCAGACATTTTCTGAGGACATGGTCTAACGGATCGAGTGCAAAAACTTTTTAGTTTCAGCGCTTATACTTACCATTTTTATCACTTTATTGAAAGGACCATGAAATGTACTTTCCGCTGACGTGCGAAGAGTAAGTGTCTGATAACCTTTTGACCCTCAAGATGAGGTTACACATGGATTTGTTGACTGTTAACAAAGGACTAAACTGCTTTTGCTATTAGAGCCCCCTTCACCCCGCTTTCGGAAGTGAACAAGTGCGTCATTCATTGAAGTTTTAATAAAAAAATAATAAAATCGTCAAATTTAATAATTTCGAAAATTCCTAACCGCGCTACTCGATTGTTTTAGCCAATGAACGTAGCTGTGTGTGTGACGTCTTGCCCGCGCGCTTTATGCTTGGCTTAGCGGGCCTCGAAATGGATATCGGAGGCAGGCACCTCGCAACACGCGTGTTTGTTTACGCATAGCTTTGTGACATTAAGATGGGCGGTGTTGGAGAGTTCTGCGATGATAACCTCGTAATTTCTCAGAATTTCTTAAAGTGCATGGAACATTTTACCAATTTAGTGGTGTCAGTTAGTCACCGATATGTCACAGTAAGTACTAACCGTATTGGTTTCACACACGTTCACCTATTTTGCACACAGGCGGTCAATCATTGTGGAAAATTGTGTGAATATTTATTTTTATTGAGACGTTCCAAGTGCCTGTGCTTTCAACAGTCTTGTACGCCAATGCACGCGCGTCAAGAGCCACAAACTCAACATAATTTCATCTCTGTTATTGTTTACGCCTGAATGCGTGATTGATCAGGGAGGGGGTGCAGAGGGTGTGTAAGAGGGAGACATTTTCTTTGGGGTTCCACACAATTCCAACACAACTCCACTTGACAATTTCATGGGTCATTTCAATTGGAAGTTTTGCATAATGGACCCCCAACAAGCCCTTTGACTGACTAGTCAAGAAATTGAAATGTGTATAATTATATTGCTCTTATTTAGCCACTGATAGTTCTTATTTAAAACAAAGTCTTCATTGTTATCTTTTAAAACTACAGACCATCCGCAGACCGCTGTGGAGACGTGCGCCGGGCCTCGAATTTGGCGCACGTTTTCACTGCGGACAGCGCTTCATACTTGAACATCCCCGCGGTCGCGTGCGCATATCCCGCAGAACTGCGCGTCTCATCCGCGCGCAGCGCTCGGGATCAACAGCAAAGCTGTGCCACGCAATCTTGTATTATGTTTCTCTGGATTCGGTTGCCAGTGAGTTTATCAGAAGAATACCCGGCTACAGTACACGTCAGTTTGAGCGCTGTCGCTCTGCGGCACTTATTCTATATCTGACTCTCCCCCCCCCCTCTCTCTCGCTCTCTCTCTCTCTCTCTCTCGTTCTCTATCTCTCTCCCCCTCTCGTTCTCCAGCTATCTCCCCCTCTCTCTCTCTCTCTCTCACCCAGACACGCATATGATTATCTCCCCACCTCGCTTCCATTCTTTACCTTCAGCAGCTCCCTCTCTCTCTCTGTCTTTCGCACACACGCACGCAGGAGGCATTCTAGCGGCAACCTTGCTGAGTATACCACTCTTACTACGTGCATTATCCGCGTTAACCTAGTATTTGTCAGGAAGCACTTGCAGATCGGGGCGTAGAAAGAAAGCCTCTGCTAATAAGAAATCCTCGGCTAACCTCGCAATAAACCGGTGTTTGTGGCGCGTGAGAGGCCGCAGGAGGTCACGGGCTGAGAGAGAACGCCCCCCCCGCAAGCTTCCCCCGCCTTCTCCTTTAACACCCAACTAACGGACGACGTGACGCTTTAAGGAGTTATAGCGCACGAAAACAGGCTTCTAACGATAGGAGCGAATTTACTGATGGCGCCACTGCTGCCTCATGATTCTCTCATCAGTCTCGCAGAGTTTATAGGTTCACGTCGAGTCAGTGCTCCTTGTATCTGCTCCTTCTTCCCTTGCTTTCCCGCTCTCGCTTCCTCTCTCGACTATTTCCCCCCCTGGCGAGTGACGTATTCTTATGAGACAACATTCTCGTCAAGTGTCATTTCATGGCTTGTGTGGAATGCTATTAGCGTAAACGATTGCGGTGTACAAATTGCAAAGTATTACTACTATACTATACTGCTACTGCGGTTGCTAATGTTGTATAACAGCTAAACTGCCTGCTAGTCAGGTCTCAACAACAAAAACCAGTACAACACTACTACTACTACTGCTACGGCTACTACTACTACTACTACTACTACTAGTAGCATAGCAGTAGCCAGTAGGCAGTAGCAGCAGTAGCAGTAGCAGTGATACATAGCAGTACAGTAGGCAGTAGCAGTAGCAGTAGTAAGTAAGTAGTAGTTGTAAGTGTAGTTAGTAGTAGTAAGTAGTAGTAGTAGTAGTAGTAGTAGTAGTTCAGTAGCAGTAGCAGTAAGCATAGCTAGTAGCAGGTAGCAGTACAGTAGCAGTAGCGAAGTAGAGTACAAGCTAATTAGTAGTGAAGTAGTAGTAGTGGTAGTGTTGTAGTGTTAGTGGTAGTGTAGTGGAGTGAGTAGTAGATCGCAGTAGCAGTAGCAGTAAGCAGTGGCAGTGGCAGTGGCAGTGGTATGGTAGTGGTAGTGGTAGTGGAGTGGTAGTGGTAGGTGTAGTAGTGGTAGTATAGTAAGTAAGTAGTAGTATAGTAAGTAGTAGTAGTAGTTAGTAGTAGTAGTAGTAAGTAGCAGCAGCAGCAGCCAGTAGCAGTAGGCAGTAGCAGTAGCAGTTAGCAGTAGTAGCGCAGTAGAGTAGTTAGTAGTAAGAGTAGTATAGGCATAGACGTAGCTAGTAGTAGAGTAGTAGTAGTAAAGTAGTGTAGTATAGTAATAGTTAAGTAGTAGTAGTAGTAGTAGTAGTAGTAGTAGTTAGCAAGTAAGTAGTAGTAGTAGTTAGTAGTAGTAAAGTATAATAGTAAAAGTAGTAGTAGTAGTAGTCGACACATAAACCCAAGCACCCCGGCCACACAGCTCTCCCATTCCTAACACAACAACATACAGCATCAATACTGGGCAGCATGTATAAACCCCAGCATCCACGCCACACAACCTCCCCTCCCTACACACAAACAACAGCTCAAACGACACATGTATAACCCCAGCATCCCACGCAACACTCTCCCTCCTACACAACATACATACAGACATACAGTGTGTTAGTGTAAGCACGTATGATCCCAGCTCACCCCATCACAGCCCTATTAACACAACAATATACTGATTGCTGTAATAATCTCCCATCTCTCCCCACCCCTCTCTCTTCTCCTCTCTCCTCTCTCTCTCTCTCTCTCTCTCTCTTCTCTCTCTCTCTCTCCTCTCCACTCTCTCTCGCTCTCTCTCTCTCTCCTCTCTCGCTCTCTCTTCTCTCCTCTCTCTCTCATCTCTTCTCTCCTCTCTCACTCTTCTCCTCTCTCCTCTCCTCTCCTCTCTCTCTCTCTCTCTCTCTCTCGCTCCTCTCTCTCACTCTCTCTCTTCTTCCTCCTCCATCTTCCTCTCTCTCTCAATCTCTCTCTCTCTTCTCCTCTCTCTTTCTCTCTCTCTCTCTCTTCTCTCTCCCCCTTCCTCTCTTCCTCTCTCTCTCTCTCCCCTTTCTCTCGTCTCTCTCTCCTCTCTCTCTCTCT
>NW_014577165.1:170480-172259 GCF_000485595.1 Priapulus caudatus
TAGTGAGGAGATAGTGTAGTGTAGGGGTAGTGGGTAGTGGTATGTGGTAGTGGTAGTGTAGTCGTATAGTCGGTATATAGTATGTAGCAGTGGCAGTAGGAGTAGCAGTTAGCAGTAATATTAGTAGTCAGCAGTAGCAGTAGCAGTCGTAGCAGCAGTAGTAGTATAGTACGTAGTAGTACGGCAGTAGTATAGTGTAGTAGGAGTAGGTAGTTAGAGTAGTAATAAGCTAGTTGCTGCTGCTGTCTGCTCCTGCTCCTGCTCCTGCTGCTGCTGCTGCTGCTGCTGCTGCTGCTACTACTACTACTACTACTACTACTACTACTACTACTACTACTACTACTGCTGCTGCTGCTGCTGCTGCTTCTGCTGCTACTAATACTACTAATACTACAAAAACAATGATAATAATTAAACATTGTGTCCCTAATTGGGACACGGTTGACGAAGAAGACGCCGGTGGCGAAAGTTGAGAAGATCAAAACAAACAGTAATTAGAGCTATCTTGCCGTTAATTAATTACTGCCGTCTGCCTGCCAAAATATATTACCGACAGAGAGCGGCACTACCATAGTAATTAATACATAGAGACACTAGAACGCTGAATAAAATTGACATCAACGAGCGATACTAGCACCCCTACCGAGTTATTTGTTAAGTACATGGCAATAGGCGAATCAGTTGTATAGTCTTTAACTAGTATGTTATTTCTATGGCTATTGCCATCGTTAAGAGATTCAATTTATAGGATTTAGATTAGTGACTGGGAACGGGGAGCTGACTCCGAATTATCAGGTCCCTGCTCACCCGCACTCTCATTTATTCCACTTACATGTAATACACGTGTGAAGTAATTTATCATTCGTGAGTTGACCTTTGTTTGTGAAATGTTTGTAATATATAAGGTGACATTTGTCTTTGTGTGTTTGGAAAAATGTTTTAAATTTACAAGATAACCGTTGTCTTCGTTTTGTTGTTGTTGGGGGGGGGGTAAAGCGTAAGATAACCTGTGTCTTCGTTTGGGGGGAGCTTAAAATATAAGTGCAAGATAACGAGTACATTTTTTTATCGTGTGACAGTATTAAGCTCACCCCGTCTTTATTTCTTTTCTATCGTGCCGCAATATTAAGGCTTTATCTTTCTTTCTCTCTCTCTGGCCGGTAGGAGCGTGGCGAGGAGGACGTATCGCACCTGCAATGGGAGACGCTGAAGCTACGCAGCGTCAAGTGCGCGACGCTGGAGAGAATCGTCGAGAGCCTCACGACGGAGTCCGGTGACGTAGACTCCTCCTTCATCAGCGTCTTCTTCGCTACCTATCGGTCGTTCTCGACACCAAGACACATCCTCAATCTGATCATAGACAGGTGCGTATTAGCACACTAGTTAAGTGTTAACGCACGCGTGCATGCAGTTTCTCGGTGAAGAAAAAAGCGACATGGTTAGCGTGATTTTTCTTATATTTTGCGTATCTCTCCAAGTACGTTTTATTTATTCCTGTGCAGGTACCGTCACCTGGACAAAGATCTAGACATCAGGCAGGACCTCCGAGAGAAAATACAAAAGTGAGTCGTTGATTAGCTGTTGATGATGTTCTCTCCCGTGCTTTTCCACGTCCCACCTTCTTACCTTCTCTTGTTGTCTCTTCGTCTGTTGTCTGTCTGTCTGTCTGCGCGCTTTTTCTCTCTCTCTCTCTCTCTTTCTCTCTCTCTCTCTCTCTCTCCCTTTCGCTCTCTCTCTCTCTCTCTTTTTGTGCGCTGTGCCGTGTCGGTTTGTGCGTGT
>NW_014577165.1:174144-189030 GCF_000485595.1 Priapulus caudatus
GTGTCTGTCTGCGCGCTCTCTCTCTCTCTCTCTCTCTCTCTCTCTCTCTCTCTCTCTCTCCCTTTCGCTCTCTCTCTCTCTCTCTCTCTCTTTCGCTTCTCTCTCTCTCTTTCTATCTCTAAATCCTCCTCTCTCCTTAATCCTCGCTCTCTTTCACTCTCTTAAAGACTATCTCTCTCATCTCTCTCTCATCTCTCTCTCTCTCTCTCTCTCTCTTCTCTCTCGGTCGCTCGCCTCTCCTCTCTCCTCTCTTAAAGACCTGTCTATCTCTCTCTCTTCTTCTCTCTTCTCTCTCTTCTTAAAGACTGTCTATCTCTCTCTCTCTCTAACTCTTCTCTCTCTCTCTCTCTCTCTTCTCTCTCTCCTCTCACTCTCTCTCTCTCTCTCTTCTCTCTCTCTATCTCTCTCTCTCTCTCTCTCTCTCTCTCGCTCTCTCTGCTCTTCTCGCTCTCTCTCTCATCTCTTTCTCTCTCTTAAAAGACTGTCTCTCTCTCTTCTCCTCTCATCTCTCACTGTCTTCTCTCTCTCTCTCTCTCTCTCTTCTCTCTGCCACTTTCTCTCTCTCTCTCCTCTCTCTTCTCTCTCTCTCTCTCTCCTCTCTCTCTTCTCTCTCTCTCTCTCTCTAAATCTTCTCTCTCTCTCTTCTCGTCTTCCCTTCTTCACTTTCTTGACGTTCTGTGTTTCCATCAGTGCATTCAATAAGACACATGATTGTAATTTTTACTTAATGTCAGCGGTTAATTACTTCATTAGCTTTGACATATTCAATTATTGCGTGACGTCATCCACGATCTGCTTGCTGTAATAGATAGTCATTTAAGCATTTAGAGAATTTAAAAAAAATTTAAATTGTTAATTAGATTCCTTGACAAGTCTTACAGAGGTTTTTAAAATCCATCTTCGTAATTCACAGACTCACACACACACACACACACACACACACGCGCGCCGCTTGCGCCGCGCACACGCACTACGAGCACGCGCACGGCGCACTGGCGCACACGCACACGACACAACGCACACGCACACGCACACACACACATACATTATAATTATATAATATTATATATATATATATATATATATACGTGCGTGCGTGCGTGCGTGCGTCTGTATGAACTTAAAAGGCAAACTACACAAACGCACGTAGACGTTCGCGCGTATCCTGCGCACGCACACAAAAAACTTACGCACGCTACGCACACGCACCCCTCCCCCCGCCCAACGCCCCACACAGCACACAGCACGCGCGCATACGTTGCATTGAGCCTTACCAAGCCGTTGCTTGTGATCCGGCGTAAAGTGTTTAAAAATCCTGCGGTTGTGTGCAGGTGCAACACAAGCTTTCCTTAGCCCCACCACTTCTCCTCCTCCCATTCTTCCCGACATCTCGTCTCTCTTCGTGTGCGTTTTGCGGTGCGTTTTTCGCGCGTTGCGTTTGCCGTTTACGCATCTCTCTCTTCATCTCTCTTCTCTCTTACTCTCTGCTCTCTCTCTTCTTTCTCTGCTCTCTCTCTCTCTCTCTCTCTTCTCTCTCTCGCTCTCTTCGCCTCTTCTCGCTCTTCGCCTCTCACTATCGCTCTCTCTGTTCTCTCTCGTGTGCGTGCTGTCTTGCGTGCCGTCTCTGCTCGTGTCTCTCTCTCTCTCTCTCTTCTTTATCTTGTCCTGATGTCTGCATTCTCTCTCTTCTACTGTCACATCTCCTCTCTCTTGCATCTATCTACTCGCTTCTCGTTCTCTCTCTTATATCTATGTGATCACCTATCTATCCATAATCCGTGACGTTCGCAATGTGGAGCTGCCGATTCGATGTAATGCGCGGTACGCATGTTAATCTGCCGTGAGACACAGTATGCAGCGAGTGGTTGTGTGTGCCTCCACCTTAGGGGGGCGCTATTTGTATCGTCGCCACGCTGGCGGCGGCTCGGAATAACATGCCAAAAATTCGTAATCGGTGTCGCGCCGCAGCGCTACCTACGGGTTAAAATGTTGAATGTCTGTGTGCCGTTCCGCGGTCGGTGGCTGAATGTAGTTGGTATAGTCAGGGTTGGTAGAAATTGAGTAAGAAATATAGCTTGCCGCAGGAGCGATACAGGTGCCGCTCACTGACCTGTACCTGTAGCCTCGCGTGTGTGATTTCGTTTTTTGATATAACTCACTGCGTGTTGACACCAGACGTGTGCGTGGTGTGTTTGTGTCGCTATACTTGCGCGCAGAGCCGCGCGCCGTGAGTGTGAGCGTTTGTAGATCTGCACTTCATATGCATACATTGGCTTGGTAATTGAGAAGTAGAATCGAGCGGCAACACAAGTAGGTTTGCCCTCGTACGTAACGAAGACGTCAGTAAATCACTCTACTCTGTGGTTAAAGTGAGTTACAGTTCCAGTGTTCGTAGTATGATATACAGGCAGGTGTGATCTTACAATGGCCTTGCCAAACAGCATGTAATGCTATAGACATATATAGCACAGCAGGAGAAGTTGAGAGTGAGAGGCGAGGGCGAGGGAAAGACGAGAATGAGCGCCGAGAGCGATACGTGTGGAGGCCGGAGAAAGAAGAGAGAGAAGAGAGAATACAGAGAGAGAGAGAGAAGAGAAGACAATCGGAGACTGCCCGAATCAGAAGTGAGCGCCCTACCTGCCCAGCATACGGCGTTCTACTTGAGAGGCCCAGACATCTCAGGGCAGATAATCTTGAAAGAGAGGAATGACTACTAATTACAGATCAAAATCGATATCAATAGGCTATTACGTACTAGGTCAGAACGAGTTAGGTAAAGATACAGCTGGGCTGTAACTTTAAATGACTTCGGCTATATTAACATGGATTAATCAGAGGCGATATGCGTGGAGTGAGAGCCGCAGAGGCCCGTAGTGGTGGTGGTGGGGAGGGAGGGCCGGCAGATGCGCAGAGGGTTAGCGGTGGAGGGAGTGCGGCCGTAGAGGCGTGTTATGATAGCGAATAAAGCCACGTTCGTCAGGTACTGTGTTGGTTAACAGCGTGCAAAAAATCCATGAGTATAATAAGCCATCCTCAGTAGGAGAGTCGAAGAGAGTATAAGTCAGACACATATTACACTTAATTCGCCTCATAGTTACAGCGCGAATAGTAACTATTCATGGTCCTTTATTTCTCAGTAAAAGCCGACACTAAGAGAATGGATGAGAACATATAGTATAAGGTCACGCTATCAGTAATAAGCTCCAAAAAGAAAAAGTTGATTCAATTCGCGTGAGACATCAGCCATGTCCTTCTATAGAAGAGAGAGAGTGAGTAGCCATGAGGAGATCTGAGCGCCGTAGTGCCCCAGTGCACCTCTTGAACGCTTGTGACCTCACTTTCGAGATGGACGCGAGGAGAGGGACGGAGGAGTGATGACGGGATGTTGTCCGTATTAGGACGATGTGAGTAATAGGCGACCGAGAATACGCATCACGAGACCAGTAAGAGAAGTCAAGAGAGAGACTGTTTCAGGAAACATTATAATCGTAATAGATCAGAAATTCGTGAGTGTTGCTGGGCGGTCTCGGTGCCGATAGCGCTGCCGCAAGTTAAGGAGGGAATGTTCCCCTTCTTTTAACCATTGACCTTTGATCTTTGACCCCAGCTTCGACTCCCAACTCGTTTTCGGATTACCCCCCACGGCCCACCGAATATGTGACCAGTACGGTCAAAGCGGTGTAAATGAATTTGTGCCCAACTGTTGACGGGCTGTGCGTGTGTGACTAGACGGACGGAATGGACGCTAACGGCGCAACGCACGGACAATTCATGCGATTCATACAAGCTGCCCAATCTGACCATCGTCTAGATCGAGCTAAAAACATGCCAACGTCGGCCCCGCATAAAATCAGCTGCCTACATCTGTCAGTGTTAACCTAGGCCTAATACCGGGCATATCCAAGCATTGTTGTTAAAAATGTCACAAGTTCGCGCGGGACTGAATGAATAAGCAGTAACTAGTGACGATGATAGAACAACTAAATGCACAACGGTCCCACAAACGTAAACAATGTGTGACGATGTGCAGTGTGCAGTGTGACGTGGTAAGCGTAGTGCGTGTGCAGTCAGTGCTGATTTGATGGACAACGGGTAGATACATTAAACACTCATGGTTTCAAGTGCGTGATAGTGCCGTAGCGACTAGCGTGTGCTTGTGATACTCTCGTCGCTAGCATCGTCGGTGCGTGGAGACTAAAGTACATGCCAGATATTTAGCCAAAGCACCAGGTCACACTGAAAGACAAGCGTTGAGCTAACTACAAGGACAACAGATTAAATAACAATTAGTAGATAAATTACATGTACACATATAATTACAATAAATTACATACAGTGTGTGTCGGTTTATTTAAGTCGTACCCGTATGATAAATACCAAAGCACTGAGTCATCAAGTGTACAGTCAGAGAAGCAATAATGATAAACCAAGCATAGGGTGAACAACTTAGTGTGCTTGTGCATGTGCGTGTGCGTGTGCGTGTGTGTGCGTGCGTCTGTATAGGGCCACTCAGCAGTGAGGTCGGCCCGCCTGTAATTGTAGCTTATAGTCACTGACTGACTATAGGTGCCACGCGGCGCAGTCTTGGTGGGGAGTTACGGAATGAGGTCGAGGAGTGGAATTACTACGTATTGCTGTGCCGTGTCCCGCATAGCTACTATTTGGAACGTCGATAGCGGTGATGACGTATAATGGTGATGACGTGGTGCCAGATACGCACGAAATTAAACACCGAGGGAAAAATTCGAGGTTTCACAAAAATTCAAGGTTTCGCAACTAACTACGACCCGAGCAGGATGCGTTACTGACGATACGAAATGTCCCTGTACGGCGAATAATTTCGCTGAAAGATTCTAATTTCCTCTTTGTATATAATAATGCAACCAGTGATTAGGCATCACTAATGTACATATTTGAGAGTATACGTAGCGAGTATATTAGGTAGTTAATCGCCACCATCCTGTCGATATGTGTCGATATGTGTCCGTGCTCCACTGCAGCAGAGAGCGCTCACTCAGACTCTTCGCAGACAGCTGGCGCCATCTCTAGGCAGCGATTGTTAATGTTTAGCGTTGCTCGCGTGAAACGTGAAATAATTAGAATAATATTGACGTCGATGGTCTTGAATGAGCTAGTAGATGTGTTATAGGTCTGCAGATAATCCTGGTAACTAACAATACACCGTGTGTTGTATGTTTAGGCATTTGACAATACATTGTGTATTGTTAGCGAGCTTTCAACAATACACTATGTATTGTTGAAGACCTTCTAACAATACACTTTGTATTGTAGTAGTTACCTATGAGCTTTCAACAATACACTGTTTATTGTTGAACAGCTTCTAACAATAAACTTTTTTTCTTTTCTTTTCTTTTTTAATTAGTTTACTTTTTGATTTGTAAACTTGAAATTGACATTTATTGAAATGAATTTATTGAAATTATTTTATTGATTTTAATGAATTTATTGAAAATGAAATTGAATTTAAATACACAGTTGTTAGGTACCTACTACAATACACAGTGTATTGTTAGAAGGTGTTCAACAATAAACAGTGTATTGTTGAAAGCTCATAGGTACCTACTACAATACACAGTGTATTGTTAGAAGGTGTTCAACAATACACGCTGTATTGTTGAAAGTGTATTGTTAGTTAGCAGGATTATCTGGTTATAGGAGCTTTCAAAATCTAAGGATATTCATCTCTTTTATTTTATTCCTTGTACTTGTTCACTTATTCCGTCACTCCTTCCTTTTAAGCCCACTCGGTCACCCCTGCCCTCCCCCTCTTTCTCTCTCCCTCCTCCCTTCCTCCTTCCCTCCATTCCTCTCTCCCTCCATCCCTCCTAGCCTTCCCCCTTTCACCCTTCCTCCCTTCCTCCCTTCCCCCCTTCCTCCCTTCCTCCCTCCCTCCCCCGTCCTCTCTCTTCTCCCTTCTTTCCATCCCCTCCTTTCCTCCCCCCTCCCTCCCTCTCCCTAACTCCCTCCCTTCCCCTCTCTCCCCTCCCTCCTCCCTCCCTCCTAGCAGTCTCTATATTAACTCCATGTCTTTCGTCGTGTGCAGGTCCCGTCCGCAGCGCTATCGGTGCCTGGCTGGATGGCTACAGCGAGGACTTCAACGTTCGGCCGGACTTCGCCTGCCTGCACGCGCTCCGCTACTTCGCCGAGCACGAGTTGCCGGGAGAAGACATCACAGAAAAGTGCCGCCTCAAGCTGGACACGTTCACGCGCCAGCCGCTAGATGGCGACTGCGGCGCGGATAACGGTGAGTGTTTCTTGGAATTCCGGTTTTTTATTTGTAAATCTTGTTACATGATATCGATCCGGGTACTGAGAGTAACTATTTTATGATAAAATGCTATTATGTTATTAACATAATTGTTGTAATTAACATCGAGTGTGATTAGCGTTCAATTTAAAAAAAGACAACCCAAGCCTGTTGTCGAAATTATTGCGAATTAGTTAATGACTTTCATTCATCGTAAAATAAAATTACTATTATTACCGCCGGGTGTTGTCGTCACAGAGATTTCAAAAACATCGTAACACAATGTTGCCTGTTATTATCTGACGCTTGATTCTATTAATAATTCTATAATAAAGATCCGATTGATAGTGTATAATGTGATCGCTGTGGTTATCATCACGCTGCCGTTAGATGGCGGCTGTGATGCGTATAACGGTGAGTTACGTCATACGTTGATTGTACGTGTGATAATGGTATGATGACGACAAGCTGACGTCATGCACACGCGCAAATTCACAGCCTAGACTTTTTGTGAGGTCGTGACGGACGGGGAACCATTTGTTACAGAACACTCGTCTATCCTATATACATGATCCTGCCCACGTTCCATTTTTTCCATATATCGATATATATATAATATATGTGTGGTGCTGTCGACTGTGTGTCGTGTGTGTGTTGTGTGTGTGTGATGTGTGTGTGTGGGTGCGGACGTGTGCTGTGCGCGCGCGTGTGTGTGTGTGTGTGTGTGCGTGACGTGCTGTGCGTGCGTGCGTAACGTTTGCGTGCGGCCGCGTGGGTGTGTGTGTGTGTGTGCCGCTGTGTGCGAGTGTGGTGTAGTGTGTGTGTGTGTGTCTTGGCGTGGTGTGTGCCGTGAATGGGGCGTGCGTGCGTGTCGATGCGCTGCGTGTGCTGTGCATCTAGTTACACGTACTAAGGTGGCGCTGTTTTCGGTCACACGCGAATTACAGCTGAAACAACGATATTCATATCATTTAAACATTAACTAAATTGGCGAAATTGCGAATACCGGAAAATTGGCATGAATGAGATGGCTACATAACAACCGCTACGCGCACCACAGTGGGCATGGTCGCCGCGCATGTAGCCATCTATCCCAATATATATATCAACCCGATATTTTAACCATAATAGGCACGCGGTACTGCTGACCTTGTCACCTTCTCCCGACGTCGTACGAGTTAGTTATCCGCATAGTTGCTTTGCCACGGCCGGCGTAGATGTAATTATTCCTGTTTACCCGCCGTCCTCCGTTCTACACACCTTTCTACTTTAAGCGCCATGGACGCAATATGATACGACATTGTTTCATATGTATGCGCGGCTGAGTGTGTGTGGGTGTGCATGTGGGCTTCGTCGTGGTGTCGTGTGTGTGTGTGCTGTGGTGTTTGTGGTGTGTGTGCTGTCGTTGTGCGTGTATTTGTGTGTGTGTGTGTGTGTCGTGTGCGCCCGCCAATGCGGTGTGTGTGTTGTGCGTGTGTGTGTGTGTGCTGTGTGCTGTGTGTTATGTGTCTGGTGTGTGTGTGTGTGTGTTAGTGTGTGTGTGTGTGTGTGTGTGTGTATGTGTGTCGATGCGTGTGGATATCCACGTGTGGGAGCTGAAAAGCAGGAGGAAATTGAGACAAACTCTGCCCATAGTTAAGTACGGAGCCGCGTTACACCTGCATGTGCATGATATCCTACTTTACTATATTTATATTTTGCTTTGTTGTATGTGTGAGCACTTCAGAAATGCTAGTTTCGAGTGAATCGGAGGGAAGAGATGGGTGGGGAGAGGTGGAGCGAGAGAAGAGATGGAGGAAGGAGCGGAGATATTGAGATAGGGGACGAGGAGCGGGAGATGTAGAGAATGCAGAAGGAAGGGGAGAGAGCAATGAGGGACGGAGGAGATAGGGGAAGGCTCTAGTCTAATGGATGTAGTGAAGGAGATTCTGTAATTGCGGGCAGCCATGTTATACATCAGTAATATTAATAAATGAATAAATAAATAAATAAATAAATAAATAAATAAATACATGTAAATACATACGAAAGAAAAATCATAACATGGAGTATCAACGGAACGTTTATTACATAACATCTCAGACAACAGCACGATACATATAAGCAGTTCGCGTCACTCATCTCATATACAGAGAGTTACGCTCGCGATGCTGCGCTGCGCCACGAGTCAGTCACGATGCACCACGTGCGTATTCCGGCATCATACATCACGTGACGTCCGCTATGACACAGCACGCATGTATTCCGCCATGAGGCGTCTCGTGACGACGGTCATTGTGCATCACGTGACGACGGCCATGTTGCATCACGTGACGACGGCCATGTTGCATCACGTGACGACGGCCATGTTGCATCACGTGACGACGGCCATGTTGCATCACATGACATAGTGTTTTTCTTACGTTTCAGTTAGCGACGTAACGATCGACGCGCGTGTCGTGGACGACGACAGTTCGACGACGCAGCCGACAGAGTGGTCGTCGTTCATGGAGATTCCATGTAAACACTTCGCCGAGCAGCTTACATACACGGATGCGGTAAGTGTGCGTGCGTGCGTGCGCGCGTGCGTGCGCGTACCTCCCGCATCGCTGTCCTTTGTCACCTTTGTCCCGCTGTTATCAACCGACGTCCTTTAACCTTGTCCATTAACGGCTTTTAAAGACGCGAAAGCGCGTCGCTGTTACAACGACGCATAGGGTCTAATCTAACAAGATGCGATCTAAAACCATATCGCTGCAAGCAGGCAAGTAGGCAGGCGGGCAGAAACGAGGGCGTAGTAGCGCTCTCGTACGCACCTCATCAATATTGCATGCGCGCGTGTATAATGGCGATAATACTCTACATAGCAGCCGGCAGCGCTTTGTCTCTGATTAAGACTCGCATTATAGTGGCCTTTATCGCAGACCCAGGGCTTCACTCTCGCCGTAAATAATCTATAAGTCGTGTGGGAGCTGCTTGAGACTCGGTGAATGATGCGCAGCGCGCTAATAGTCGGCAGCTATTATCACCGGCATGCTTTCGGCTGATGCGTCGCCAGCGAGCGGATGACGAGTGAAGCACCGACACGCGGTTGACCGACGACTATACTGCTCGTATTCAAGCAATGCAGCAATTGGGTGGGCGGGTGGAATTAATAATAGGGGAAGGGAGAATAGCCACGCGTCGAAATGAAATAATGAACTAGAAATGAAATTCCGCGATACCAAACTAGTAAGTGTAACCGCTGTCGGCTAGATTAGTGGGACAGAAAGAGGATGGTGTCGTCGTATGCTTTTTACACAATTTGCCGGTAACGAATTTGTCGGCGCTAATACAAATAGTTCTTTTTCAAAAAAAGACTTCCCTTTAATTGTTGCCGCAAACTGAGATTGAACCGTCCTTTGGCCACCTGCGAAAACGCAGCTTCCGCTGCCGCCGCAGTAGTGGCAGTAGTAACAGCAGCAGTAGCAGCAGCAGCGACAGCAGCATTAGCAGCAGCAATAGAAGTAGCAGCAGTATCAGTAGCAATGACAGTAATAACAACAATCAGCAGCAGCAGGGGGAGCATCAGCAGCAATAGCAACAACAATAGCAGTAGCAACAGCAACAACAGCAGTAGCAACAACAACTATGGCAAAAATAGCAGCGGTTGCAGCAGCAATGACAGCAGCATTAGCAGCAGTCGTAGAGCAGTAGCAGCAGCAGCAATGACAGCTGCAACAGTAGCACCGCCACCACCATCAACAGTAGTAGCAGCAGCAGCAGCACCACCACCACCACCAGTAGCAGCAGCACCAACAATGATAGCAGCAGCAGCAGTAGCAGCACTACCACCACCACCACCACCACCACCAGAAGCAGCAGCAGCAGCAGCAGCAGCAGCAGCAGCAGCGGGCAAAACAGCCGCAGAAGAATGTCTTGGTTTGAGTAGATGAATCAAACATGCGCTGCTCGTAGTTTTGCGCGACTAGCGACCGAGTCATTACATCTTTCCTGCTCACACTATACGACGTTACCGCGGTTTCATCAGCGTTTCTTTTGCTTTTCTAACAGCAACTCTTCCGCCGCGTCATCGCGCACCACTGCCTCGGATACCTCTGGTCCAGAAGACTGAAAGGTGGCGACGAAGCGCCATCTATACGAGCCACCGTCGACCAATTCAACGCGGTTATTTACAGGTGAGCGCCCCCTTTCGGGGAAACATTTACGCTATATACAGACTTAATCAACATGACCATCGGTTACAACCACGATATTGAGACGTATTTTTTTACAACATATTTTCAGGAGTGGATAATAGAGATCTATTATCCACTCCTGATATTTTCTACAACGAAACTCTCTCGCGATCGGTTTTCTCTTCTTCGTGAACGCGCACGAACATGTGTTTGTCACGTGTCACGGGTTATGTCGTGACGTCATTGCGTCACGTGGTTAATCATCGGGGCTTTAGCTGCGCGTGTTACAAGTATATTTAGTTCCCGGCGCGAGCGTTTCTCCGTGGCTTTGTGACAACGTCAATGGTTCTTATCAAGAATACATGACGCGCGCGTGAACCTGCATGCAAGCAGTTACGAATCAGTGTTAGGTTCCCAATGATTGACGCAGATGACAAGTATACTTTCGTTAGCCATAGTCTATACACTCGCTACGAGAACAATTATTAAACAACCATCAGGCGATAGCAATAACACCCACTACAGCGCCTACCTTCCTCTCCCACCGTTGCCATTAAAAGATATCCTATTGCCAATGGCATAATAACAGCGTGTGTGGGGGGCACGCACGCAGAATTAATTAGAAGCTCGAAGAAGACATATACCTCACACAACTCGCATCGTCTCATTTACCTTGACAAAAAAATTTCATGGCCGCGCTCAAATGAGCATTTCTGCTGCGCATGCGCGCACCCGAGGACGAAATTTACCGCCGAACGCGCTAGCTTAAATCTGATTGACCGGCGCGCCTCCGGGTCTCGGCGCCAGCATCGCGTCCGACTGCTCTCCCGGATGTTGTCGCAGCCGACTTCCGTTACCATCATCGACGTCGACAGCGACGCCGCGTAGCGGCTGCAGTGCCTCGTTATCGAGCTTCGTGACGACGGAGCGACAGAGGGGCGGCGAAGCGTGACTGCGCCAGTGACTCATCGCCACCTGCGAGCGGTTCGGCGACACAACGGTAGAGGGCGTCGTCGTCGGCGTCGCCGCGTTGAAGTTCCAGACGCGCACGGCGGCGGCACTGTTACCCTTCGACAGCGACATCGTGTGGCGATCCTTGCCGCCGCCGCCGTTGACGCAGACGCACGCGCGGATGAAGCTCGAGCGAAAGCTGTTGCTCTGGTAGGCGTACAGCAGCGGGTTGACGAGACTGTTGCCGTAGGCGAGCGAGTAGAACATGGCGACGACGTAGACGACCTTTCCCTCAGGCCGCACGCAGTCCGCACTGATGCTCACCTGCAGAATCCAATATGGCAGCCAGCAGATGACGTAACAGGTGACGACGGTAAGCACCATCTTGGTGACCTTCTTCTCGGAGCGCTCGCGCTCGAGCGACATGCGCAGTTCGCGTCCCCAGCGCAGCAAGCGGATGATCGTGGCGTAGAAGACGGACGTGAGGAACACTGGGATCGCGAAACCGAGCAGGAACGAGTACCAGATGAACGCCTCGTTTGGCTTCCAGCGCAGCCACTGGCCGGGCCACATGATCGTGCACGTCGTGCGGTTTTGAGCGGTGCCGGCAAAGATGATGACGGGCATGTTGGCGACGACGGAGACGCTCCACAGGCACACACAGACGATCTTAGCGTAGCGCATCGTGCGGTACTTCATCGAGCGCAGCGGATGGCAGAGCACGAAGTAGCGATCGAAGCTCATGATGGCGAGAAAGAGGCTGCTCGTGAACTGCGACAGCGAGGCGGCAGTCATGTAGATCTTGCACATGACGGCGCCGAACGGCCAGTGTCCGAACCACATCGTCGCGACGAGGAACGGAATGCCGAGCAGGAACATCTCGTCGGCAATCGCCAGGTTCATGATGTAGGCGTTCGTCACCGTCTTCATCTTTGCGAATCGCAGCACGACGTAGATGACGAGCGTGTTGCCGCACAGCCCCACGACGCAGACGAGCACGTAGAATGACGTCAACATCGTCTTCATGACGTCCGACTGCGTCGCGTCGTCGTAGTCGTCGTCGTAGTAGTCGCTCGCGTTGACGGTGACGTTGGTGACGTTGACGCAGTGACGCGAGATGGCGCAGTGGACGTCCATGATGCGTCTCACTGCTGCTTCTCACAACTGCTGCTGTTGCTGTGGGGAGAGAAATGGCGGGAGATGAGTGGGTGTAGTCTCTCTACTGCTTCTGCTGCTGCTACTGCTGCTGCTGCTGCTACTGCTGCAGCTACTTCTGCTGCTGCTGCTGCTGCTGCTGCTGCTGCTGCTGCTGCTACTGCTGCTGTTGCTGCAGGAAGAAAAACGGCGGGAGATGAGTGACTAGTCTAACTACTGCTTCTCGCAACTTCTGATGTGAGGGAGAGAAACGGCGGGAGATTGAGTCAGTAACGAGTGGATTGAGGCGTCGCACCACCCCGCGCGCACCGCCTCGATGACTCTGATGATACGGCTCGCATATCACTGCCGCGAACATCGCACAGCTGCTGCTCGGTTTACCGACGCATCATAGTTATTTCACGAATATTTCACGATAGAAAAACGATTCCGTTAAGTTGCCCGCTGCTATTTTGCGCAATGACAGACAGGGCGCGCGCGTGAAAAGGTAACGACGGAGAAAGAGAGAGAGAGAGAGAGAGAGAGGGTTGAGGAGGAGGAGAAGAGAGAAGGACAAAAAACGTGGAAAGAGGACCACCTGCAGAGATCGTCCGCCTTGTCTTTCATATCCCGCAGCGGCGCGTGCGCGCGTATAGCACCGATATTACCGTAGAAATATATAGAGAGACACTAGTCTAACTAGTACTAGTATTTCTATATTATTATGATTATTATTAACTATATTATTATTTCTATGGATATTACGCACTTATATACGCGACGCTGGAGTTGATCGTACGGCAATCATGGCACCTGACTCCAGCGGACGCCCATGTAATGGCGGGCGATAACTCGCTGTTTGCCTCCTAACCGCCGCTCTGCCGCAATTTGGATTTTATTCAGGAAAATCTCTGACTCTAATACGTGAGGATCTCTCGGTCGGATCGTCAACCCTGAGAGGTCTTTGCTCGAACCTTGAATTCGCTGCTATTAATGGTGTTACTCTTTCTCGGAGAATTCTATTGATTTTTGAGCAATGATTTCTCGCCATGTTTACCCAACCGTTTGAGTACTCAGCCGCGGCGTTTCTTGCATAACGGCAATCGCTTGTAGAAATGCGTCTTAGAATACTCGCACGTTGATATATCCGTGAAAATATATATAACGATTCTACCTTTCCGAAGGATGAAATTGGTTCGAAATCTGTAAGTGGCAGAAGAGGCTGACGCGTTTTCTCCTGCAGTTAGGTATATACGCGTGGGCATGGGTGTGAGCGTGTGTGCGTGGGGGAGCATGTGTACGGGTATATACGTATAGTACATGGGTGCGTACGTGCGTGCTCGTGCGTGCGTATGTGTGATGGTGTGTGTGCCTGGGTGTTACGGAGTTGGTGCGCGTGTGTATTTTCCATTAGGGGGGAATATTAATTAATTAATTTTTAACCGACGAGACATGTTTCTCTCTATACGCGAACTGCTGCGAAGAATATCGAGTACGCGTGATTAGGAGTGAATAATAATAGATAATAATATTAATAATAATTATTCACTCCTAATGTAATGTAATGTAATTAGGAGTGCCTAATGAGAATTTGTATTCTTTTCCCTACGAGAAACAAATATTACAAAAAGCCGCCAGTTCTTTGCTGGTGGTGCAAAAGTGCAAAAGTGCAAAAAGTTAAACGGTTCGGAAGCCAGCGCGAGTTCTAAATTAATGATTCGAGCACGCTTAAATAAACCTAATTGAGCTCCAGCCCGCGCCAACAGTGCTATACAGTAATCAGGGAAAATATTCGTGGGGATAATAATTACACTCGAGTACAATGAGGAGAGATAACGAGTTTTCGATGCGTTGGGATGCCTATAGCCGCGCTTGCTCGCACGTTATTTACGGCTATTGTCAAACAAAGGCCAGCTAATGGTTAGCGTTCTAAGTCTATCGTGGTGGTCCTTTAGACTTGCGTGGGCCAAGTTACAGAACGCGCACTCGTGTCTGATAAAGAGAGTGGGATAGAGAGAAAGAAAGAGAGTGTGATAAAAAGAGAAAGAGAGAGAAAGAGAGAGTGAGAGAGAGAGGAAAATACGTAAGTAGAGTGAGTGAATGATGGACGGAAGGGCACCGAGTGCATGAGAAGGAGAACCTGACAAAGAGCGAGAGAGAGGGGAAGAGGGGGAGGGCCCGTGTAAGAAAGAGCGAGAAAGAGTGCGTAAGAGAAAGAGATAAAGAGAGTGTGCGTTAGTGTGTGCGTTAGTGTGTGTGCGTATGTGCGTGTGCGTGTGCGTGTGCGTGTGCGTGTGCGTGTGCGTGTGCATTTTGTGTGTGTGCGTGTGTGCGTGTGCGCGTGTGCGTGTGCGTGTGCGTGTGCGTGTGCGTGTG
>NW_014577165.1:190077-192709 GCF_000485595.1 Priapulus caudatus
CGCGTGTGCGTGTGCATTTTGTGTGTGTGCGTGTGTGCGTATGTGCGTGTGCGTGTGCGTGTGCGCGTGTGCGTGTGCATTTTGTGTGTGTGCGTGTGTGCGTGGGCGTGTGCGTGTGCGAGGGCGTGTATATTTTTTGTGTGCGAGCGGGATACTGTGAGACGAGGGGAGAGAGCGAGAAGGGGGACGGGGTGAGAGTTAGTTTACTTATCCTTTTTTATGGTTTATTATGGTTGTGTTGAGCGTGATTGCCTATTGTTACAGAAGCATAAGAATGTTAATATCAAATCTGCTTCTCTCTCTCTCTCTCTCCTTCCCTCCATCTCTCCCCCTTTCTCCCCCTCTCTCTCTCTCGCTCTCTTTTTCTCTCCGTTACCCCGTCTCCTCTCTCCATCCTTACTACTATAGTGAAACCAGGTAGACATGGGTACGTATCTCTTCCACCATACCCCCACCACCCTCAAACTGTCAGCTAGCACTTCCTCACTGGTGCTACTCATTCGTGCCGAGATCAGGTGGTCCCCTCCGCCCTCACCTCCCTCCCGCCCTGCACGCCACCGCTGCTGCTGCGTCACGTATTCCGCGTGATTTCGTCTGCTGGCGCACGAAGGCAGACGATAACGAAGTTACGTTCAGAAATTATTGGCCGTAACTCGCCACCATTCTTCTCCGCGGCGGCGGCGTTGTTGGGCAGCCGCTCGTCCACACTCGTCGCGTGGCAGGTGGCCAGAAATTTACTAAATCAACGCAACAAGAATTTAGAATCAACTGCGCCCGGCCGTGTCTGACAGTCAGTCCAACACCCGTGTTAGTAATGGCGGAGAATGCAAGATGGCGCTGGGGATTGTTGAATCGGCAGGCGCGTGTGTTTCTGTATGATCAGTGGCCCGTGGCCCGTGAGCAATCGAGGCAAGGGGAACGAGAACGAGAAAGAAAGAGAGAGAGGGGGAAAGAGGGAGAGAGAGAGAAGGGGTGAGAGAAAGAGAGATCGGTGCGGACCTCCGAGGGCAAGTTAACTGGTGCCCGGAATAAATAAATTATTTAGTTATGCTGAGCGGTTTGCCTACATGAAAATGATTGCATTCCGTACAGGATTGACCGTAGTTACCGACTGGGGATGTGTTGCCGACTGAAACACATATCTACATATCGTAAATGTGTTTTAAGATAGCTATGTGAAAGCTTATTGATAAGTATAATTATAATTTATTATATAATTTATAGATAGACCTATAGGCCTAATATATTTAAACCGCTGGTGTAGACGGACCTACCTTGTGAATTATTTCTATGGTTACGATTGAAGCCCCGGGCACAACGGATCGTACGAAATTTTGTCGTGGTAGACCCATAAAATATTTGTCGTGGCCAGATCTTGCAACATGTCCGAAATGTATTTCGAGTGGTCACAAGGGCTACGACGCATTAAAGATGGTTTGGCGATGGGGACGCGACAGAAAAAAAAGATATGTCGTGGTTATGTCGTGGGTGTGTCGCAAGTCAGTACTTGAGTCAGTAGTAGGACAGACTCACGACAACCAGAAGACATAGATACCACAAAAAATCGTGGAACAAAAAAGGTGCATGTTCAATTTTGCCTCACGACGGCAAGTCGATGCTACGATGTTCAAAATTTCGTAGGACAGTCTTGCGACGACCCCCGATGACCCACGATTTGCCCAAATTTTCTGTCGTGTCGTGGCACAAATGCGTCGTGGGTTCGTTGTGACCGAGGCTTCACGCAGCGCTGTCGCCTCGCCGTAGTCACGGTTTACTAGCGGACGTTTATTCCATCATTCCAATCACCGCATCACGAACGAATCACCGCACGTCCGATGACTCGCCGCTTCCTCAGGAATCGCCTCACGAATTGAGAAAGCTAAACTACCATTAGCGCTTCTTTCACGCCGATGCTGCTTTCAAGCTAATATGCCTCGTAATTGCGCTAAAAACGCATTCGCGCGAGCGGCCTTTGCACCGCCCCCATCGTCTGCTAGTCAGCGCGCGCGCCGCAGCGATAGTTGCCCACGTGCGGCAAAATGCGGCGGATATGACTGCTCTTTTGTTAAATTACAGTGGTCGAAGTCTCAGACGTGATTACCTCAAATGATAGCACTTCTGGCGGCTACTGTTTCAATTAGTCACAATAACCCGCGCTCCGATTGTGTATCCGACATCTCACACGTTCCACGACACTCTGCCGAAATGATTATAATCACGAAGTTGATTGCAATTTTAGAAGAAAAAAACAGATTTTTCGCTGACCGCGTCATTGCAGGCAAATAGGTAGTAATATACACCGGAAATTCGCAGGTAAATAGGCAGGCAGAGAACGGGAAGACAATGGGCGGACAGGCGGGCAAGAAAATAGTCAGGCAGACAGGCACGTAGACAGTCAGGTGCGCAAGCCAGCAAGCAGGACAGACAGGCAACCAGGCAGGCAGGCAGGCAGGCAGGCAGGCAGGCAGTTGGGCAGGCAGGCAGTCAGGCAGGCAATCAGTCAGTCAGTCAGGCAGTTGGGCAGGCAGGCAGTCAGGCAGGCAATCAGTCAGTCAGTCAGGCAGTTGGGCAGGCAGTTGGGCAGGCAGGCAGTCAGGCAGGCAATCAGTCAGGAAGGCAGTCAGTCAGTCAG
>NW_014577165.1:193210-198210 GCF_000485595.1 Priapulus caudatus
ATATATCGTTGCTGCTTCCGCCCGCGTGTATACCTGTGATACGTTGCGGATCAGTATTACAAGCAGCTGCTCGGACCCCGTCGGTGATGACGGCTCGCGACACGACCACGGTGGTGGTAATGTAACGAAAGCACTCGACAAACTAACCATTTACAATATCACCATCATCACCACATCCGCGGCTTCGGACAACTATAATCACGATTAGATTCTCCTCGCCTCTTATTTCCAAAAGAAATGAAATTTCCAAATAAATTTTCTCTCCAAATTTCCCGCTCCGTAGTCACGTATAGAAACCTGTCACGACATTACAGCGCTAGAGCTATTAGTTTGCGCTAGCGTGGCGTGATGTCGGGGCGCGATTGCGGCATCATCACTGATGACATTCCCCTGAATCTAATACCTCCCGTAATATCGCACATTATTTAGTCGAGCGATGAAATCTGTCGGAGCTGCGGGTAGCGAATATCAAACCCGTCACGGCCAACGCCGTCGCTGTCGTCCATGTAATATTACGAGCGATGTTCCAGGCGGCTATTACCACGCTGCTGTTCATTAAATATTACAGTAACTATATTTACTATTCATTTGTTGTTTGTTAATTGAATGCATGGTGAGCGCGGGACCACTCTGAAGCCTGTAGCGGCGCGGCGAGCGAGATAAGACGACTAGAACTAGGCAAATCGGATTTGCTTTTTTCTTCAAGAAAAAAGAGCGCACAGATTTCCCCATTTTGATAAATGAATTTGAAATGGAATTGCGTGCTTTTATCGAGTGAGGTTTTTTATGAGATGCCCGGATGTCGTTCGATTCCCCGGATGTTGCGAAATGCCCGTATGCCGGCAGTCGTTTTCGCACCGTAAGCATTCGTGAGTAGCATAAATCGCGCTCTTTCCCTCTCCATCGCTCTCTGTTTCTCTCGAGCTATCGCTCTGATTTCTTTCTCTCTCTCTCTCTTTCTCTCTCTCTCTCTCTTTCTTTCTCGTTCTCTCCCCTCTTTTTCTATCGCGTTCTCTTTTTTTCTTATTCTGGCGCTCTCTATCTCCATTTTTCTCTTTCTCTCTCCCATCTCTTCCATCCCATCCCTCTCTCTCTTTTCCATCCCCTCGTACACAAACAGACTCACGCTGCACAGTTCGAGCGCACGAGCAACGCCCACCTTGCCCGCGTACACGCTGTTTCCGCACACAGGCAAGCACGTACGCACGCACACACGCACGCACGCACGCACACAGCACAGACGCACGCACGCACAGAAGCACGCACAACAAAGCACACAGTCACGCAGCGTTAGCACGCACGCCACACGGCACGCGCACGACAGCACACACACACACAACACACACACAGCACACACACTACACACACACAAAGCCACACGCAAGCACAGCACAAAACACGGCAACAAGCCACGCACCGATGAACGATTTGCTTTTTTGTATGCATGCAATTATAAACTCGAGTTCATGTACAGATAGTATCGTGCAACGGTCCTTTACTACTTCTAGCCGAAAACTAAACCCTCCGGAAAATCTCGCTCAGATTTTACATATATTTCTAAAGCGGTACTCTGTTTCTGGCAAATTGTGCGATGAACAGATAGCAGATGCCAAGCCAGAGAGAGAGAGCAGAAGAGAGAGAGCAGATAGAGAGAAGAACGAAAAAAAGAAGGGATGAGAATATGCAGAGCAGCAGACCATGACGGAAATCACATAGCGTGCTGTGTACGATATATAGCATTTGCAGATTTCATTTTTCTCACGCTACTTTGTTTGCTAGGTGCTTACATGGTAAATGATTGAGAGAAAGATAGATTACATAGATAAATAGATAGAGAAGACAGACAGACTGACAGACAGACAGACCAGACAGGACAGGCAGATGGATGGATGGATGGATGGATGGATGGACGGACGGACGGGACGGACGGACGTGAACGGACGAGACGGAGCGGACGGGACGGAGGACCGGACGACGGACGGACGGACGGACGGACGACGGCGGACGGACGGACGGGACCGGCCAAAACCCGAACGGACGGACGGAAGCGGTACGGAGCGGAGCGGACGGAGGACGGACGGACGGAGCGGAGCGGACGGACGGACGGACGACGGACGGACAGGACGGAGGGGTACGGACGGCAGCGGACGGACGGAACGGAACGGAACGGACGCGGACGTGACGACGGACGGACGCGGACGGAACGCGAGCGAAGGACGAGAGCGGACGGACGGACGGACGGACGGGCGGACGAGGAACGGACGGGTAAGCGGACGGACCAGGACGGACCGGAACGGAGCGGAGGCGGAACGGACGCGACGGAACGGACGCCAGACGGAGCGACGGACGGACGACACGCAGACAGACAGACAGACGAGACAGACAGACAGACAGACATGACCAGACAGGACAGACAGACAGACAAGACAGACAGACAGACAGCAGCCCTGCAGATCAGACAGACAGACAGGACACGACAGACACGACCAGACAGACAGACAGAATGCACAGACAGAAGACAGACAGAACAGAGCAGACAGGAGAGGACAGCAGAGATCGAGAGAGCACGAGAGAAGAGTAGAGCAGAGAGACAGAGAGAGCAGAGAGAGCAGAGAGAGCAGAGAAGACAGAGAGACGAGAGACAGAGACGACAGTGAGAGACAGAGAGACAGAGAGACAGAGCAGACATCAAGAGAGCACAGAGAGAGCAGAGAAGAGCAGAGAGACAGTAGTAGACCAGCAGAGGCAGAGAGACAGAGAAGACAGAGAGACAGAGAGACAGAGAGAGCAGAGAGACAGAAGAGACGCGAGAGACGACGAGAGACGAGAGAGCCAGAGAGACAGAGAGACAGAGAGACGAAAGAGAGCTAGAGAGATCATACTCGCCCTCAGAGAAGACAAGAGAGACAGCAGAGACAGAGAGCAGAGAGACAGAAGAGACAGAGAGACACGAGAGAGGCACGAGAGACAGAGAGACAGAGAGACAGAGAGACGAGATGGAGAGCAGAGAGACAGAGAGACAGAGAGAGCGAGAGAGTCCCAGGAGAGACACGAAGAGAGCAGAGAGACAGAGAGACAGAGAGACAGAGAGACAGAGAGAGCAGAGAGAACAGAGAGACCAGAAGAGAGAGCCAAGGAGAGATCACGAGAGACAGAGAGACAGAGAGACAGAGAGACGCAGAGAGTACAGAAGAGAGGCAGAGAGACAGAGAGACAGAGAGACAGTAGAAGACAGAGAGATCAGAGAGAAGAGAGACAGAGAGACAGAGAGACAGAGAGACAGGAGACAGGGAGACAGAGAGACAGAGAGACAGAGAGACAGAGAGAGCAGAGAGACAGAGAGATGGAGAGAGCAGAGAGAGAGAGAGAGAACGGATTTCATTCTCTCGGATATTGTTGCACGTTAGTATCCGCTACATTCTTATACACGGCCAATCGACCCGCATTATAATTAGTTATCACTATGTATGATAAGAGGGTCGTCGATTAAAGTCTTCGCCGCAGAGCCTACGTCTTAACTAGCGCGATTTATAAAACTATTCATCTATTCTAGTCTTACGCATTTCTTCGGCGAACTTTTCGCTCTTCGCTCCGGTTGCGACGAAAATCGAAATACAGCTGTTATATATATTATATAATATATATATAGTATTATTATATATATATATTTGTGTGTAGTATGTGTATGTATATATATATATATATGTATATGTAATTATAAATAATATATATAATAATATATATAATATATATATATGCGATTAGCGCAAGAAAAGTAAAATTTGCGTTTTCGGGCTTTTAGCTTCACGTTTGGCGAATCTCCTGGCTGATCTTAACTGTCTTTACGTAGTTTAGTGTCTGAGAAGGCTGACGCTGTGGACAGACAAAGGTCCTCCTGCTGCCTTTTCACCTCCGGATCGCAGTGAGTCGCGAGAGTGAAACCTCGGGTGGGTTAAACAGTTTAGCTGCTGTAAGCTGTTTTAGGGCTCCGTGCTTCTCTCTCACTCCGTGTGCGTGCGTGCGTGCGTGTGCGTGCACGCGACCGTTGTCGGACATCAAATCCAGCATAGTATACTACGTACAAGATAGCCACAGCTCGCTCGTCTACTCTTGCATCGTCGACGGTTACGAAGGGCACGGGATGTGTTGTTTGCCCCCGCGCGCGCGCAGGCGTGTCTGATGCGTGCGTTACGGTGGCAGCGCCATGCCGCGCCGCTGTTCATACATCCATGCCGAAACATTCATGTCCACAATCTCGAATCACCGAGTGTTAACCCTATTCGCCGGCCTGGCACCCTTGCTAACTAACCGCACTCAAGCGTGGAGACAAGACGACGACTGATGAGAATGACGTTATTTATCTTGGGAGAGCGAGGAGAGCGCGTGGCGTCCTCCTTCGTTTCGGGCGCAGTTGGGGCAAGCGTTGGCTAACAGAGCTTCTTCTACAGAGGTCCGTACGACAGCGGAGCGCAATTATAATCGGGACATGAGCTCTTGTGAGACTCGCCCTGCCGTAGAGCGCTGCAAGAACGCAGAAACCATTCGCCGCCGTACTGCCGCTGCTACTGGCGGCCATTGCGTTGTACACGGCAGCACGAGCGGCGTGAGGGAGAGTAAGAAGAGGAGAGAGTTGTGACGTGCGAGAGAGTGAGAGAGAGAGAGCGAGAGAGGGAGAGAGATGAAAGAGGCGAGAGGAGAGGGAGAGAAGGAGAGAGTGAGAGAGAGAAAGAGACAGAGAGAGGGAGAGGGGGAAGAAGGAGGGAAAGATGAACGATACTGATGCGACGTATTATAAAGCATGACGCTGGTAAAGCTAACATTTGTGCAATGACTACAGGTTGATTAAACGAAAAATTGGTGAAAAAAAATAGGTTAGACAGAGAACAGAGAAAAACAGTAGAGAGCGAGAGAGAGGGAGAGGGGAGAGACAGAGAGAGAGCGCGCGCAAGGGGCGAGGAGAGAGAACGCGCGGATATATATATATATATATATATATATAT
>NW_014577165.1:200710-218841 GCF_000485595.1 Priapulus caudatus
GCCTTCGTACCGAAATATCATCGCGATGCTGTTTGACATATGACTTTCCAATCATACATTGAAATGTTTCCACACTGCATGCGTCTTCCGTCGCATGCGTGCATAACGCAGTCGCTCGTGTTGACACGTCTGCGCGGCATACCTCCCGCGAAACACGCAGCTCCCCAACCCCCTACCCTTCCCCACCCCCTCCTCTTCCTCTTCCCCTCCCCTCCTCTCTCCCTTCCCCACCCCTTCTCTTCCCCACCTCTCCCCCTCTCCCCCTCTCCCCCTCTCCCCGCAGCAACAGCAGCGGCATCCATCTCTCTTCCGGCTGAATATCGTTATTAACCGCCAGTCTCTGTTGTTTGCAGAGTGATATCGACGGTGCTGCAGTCGTCATCGTCATCGTCATCGTCATCGTTGTCGTCGTCGCATCACGTGAAGCCTGGAGAGCGAGCAAAGGTCGTGTCGCGATGGATCGAGGCGGCGCAGGAGTTGCGTCTGCTTAAGAACTTCTCCTCGCTCAAGGCCATCGTGTCCGGACTGCAGTCGAACGCCGTGCATCGGCTGAAGCGCGTCTGGCTAGCCGTGCCGAGGTGCGAACCTTCTTCTGCTCCTTTTTGTTTCTTCTTCTTCTTCTTCTTCTTCTTCTTGTTCTTCTTTTTCTCCCCTGCTTCTATACCGCCTCCTCTTCTTTCTCATCCATTTTGTGTCAGTACCCCACTGTTTGTTTGTGTGTGTGTGTGTGTGTGTGTGTGTGTGTGTGTGTGTGTGTGTGTGTGTGTGTGTGTGTGTGCGTGTGTATGAGTGTGTACTTGCGCGTGCGTGCGTGCGTGCGTGTGTATGTGCGTGTTCTCATCGAAGATT
Source organism: Priapulus caudatus (assembly GCF_000485595.1). NCBI lineage: Eukaryota > Metazoa > Priapulida > Priapulimorpha > Priapulimorphida > Priapulidae > Priapulus > Priapulus caudatus. The sequence continues at coordinate 201,560 of NW_014577165.1, forward strand.
AAACTAATTAATACTAATCTAATTACTTAAATTTCATGTATCATTATTGATTTTCATAATTTTTAGTTCGCAGTTTATTAAATTATTGTTTAATTGGATTTTTAATTAAGTACGTATTATCTTTCCAGAGAAACCTACATGCTGTTTCAAGAATTGTCGGCCATATGTTCCGAAGATAACAACCAGATGGCGTCGCGAGAGTTGCTCATGAAGGAGGGAACGGCGAAATTCGCAGACGAGAATGGATCTCAAAATGGCAAACAAATGCGGAAACTCATAATGAACAGAAAGTCCTCTTCAAACGAAGTGAGTCAATTTTTAAATAATTAATTTCATTACAAGCGAGGTTTCCAAATGTAACTTCGAATATAATCGTGGCGTGCGGCGCGAAATTATGGCTGCAACCGACGCGAGCGCCCTCTGGATGCGTGTCACGTGAATGACAAGCAAGTTAAATATTTACGGAGTAAAGTAGAGCAGCGGACGTAGCAGTTCTCATTAATAACTGCCCGCTCGTCACAAGGCATCAACAGTCACAACGATGATTCTCATGAACGCGTTACATCTGATACGTCGACTGCAAATCGGGTCGAGATTGATATTTTCGCAACGTGTGGGCCGCGCGACGTATCTCAGAACATATTGGGTAACAGCCGAAAGGTTACGCGCGCCTCGGAGCCCCGTCTTTCTATTCGCGCTGCCGGTGGTGATGTAGGCAATCTAATGGGTGCATGAATCGTCAGTAATGGGTCAGAATATTGAGTAACGCGAAAGATTCGTGTTATTAGAGAGCCTACAGCTGATGATGATTCGTCGCGAATGGGTTATTGTAGTTTCTTTGGTTTTTTTGTTCGGCGCTTACTAATAGTGTGCGACGCATTGCTTGCATGTCTTACGTTACACGAGCGGTCACGACGGCAACGACAGGGCAACGACAGGGCAACGATAGGGCAAAACAGTCCCCGGTGTCTCTCTCTCGCTCGCTCTCTCTCTCTTTCTATCTCGCTCTCTCTTTTTATCTATCTTTCTTTCTTTCTTTCGCTCTTTCTCTCTCTCTCTCTCTCTCTCTCTCTCTATATATATATATATATATATATATATATTATATATATATATAATAGGGCGTAGTGAGTGAGTGAGGGTGTGAGGAGTTTAGTGAGGGTGGTGAGTGAGGAGGTAGTGAGGGAGTGACGTGAGTGAGGGTGTGAGGAGTTAGTGAGGGTGGTGAGTGAGGAGTTAGTGAGGGAGTGACGTGAGTGAGTGAGTATGAGTAGTTAGAGCGTGTTGGGAACGCGAGCGCTGTGCAATATATGAAGATAGTGTCCACCGCGTGGCTTACTTTATTTAGCCACGCGTGACGGCGTGATCGTATGCTTCTATTTAGTACCCGAGTGAGGGAATAAGTGCGCGGACTGCGAGGATATAAAATCCAGTCCGTGATATAACAAGCAACACAGTAAATTTATATGATACACACAGCATAATATATTTATTAATTAATATCCGGCTACTCACGCGTTAACATTCAATCGCAACAGCCGGCCACTCGTTGTCGATTGCGTCATGTATTGCTAATGACTACCCAGCGGGCTTTGCGTACAATCGGCTGTTACTTACATGCTTACCGTACTCTCTAAATCATCATCCGCACATCTACTTGCCATAAATCAACGCTAAACTAATATTATTAACCCACATAGGTCCGTCCAATTCTATACATCGTTAAATTGAGAAACAACATCTAGAACAGTCATACAACACTAACATAACAATAGAAAACATAGTTTAAACTGCTATTGCGGATCGTCGGTCGGAGGAGTCTTGTGTTAAGCGTCGGCACGGCCTGGTCCAGCAGCACTCTAATCTGCTACTTCTTAAATTCGCTTACTTTATGCAGCCCAGACGTTGCGTGCGAGCCTCGGTCCGCTTAGGCCAATGGGGACGTACCCGCTGAACTTGCTTTGTTTCCTCGTTCTGCTGCTGTTGTTCTCCAACAGGGGACACGAAATGGTTGTGATGTGCGTCCCTCAGCCGTGGCACTGCTCGGGTGTCGGTGCTGTTATGTTAACGGCTGTTTCTAGCCGCGTGTACGTCGCTGGTTAACGTGCCTCCCTTTGAGGTGACGTGCTTGTGCGTCTCTCTCGTGTCTCACGAGACTTTCCCGCTCAGCTCGCCTCGCGCGGGTTGAGAGGAATAGGCGCCTTGGTTGTGTCTTATGATGTTCATTTGTATTAGTATTTCCTACGCCATATTCCTCTCAATAGCTGTGTCGCTGCTATCTCCTTCCGGTGCCGTTTCTGTCCTGTCTATGTGTGGATCCGCTCCTGTCGCCAGCTGAGCGAAGGTGAGTTAATGAGGTGCTATGTAGGTCTATAGGTGCCGTTGCTGTTGGTGGGTGGCCTCGTTTCCGTTGTGGCTGTTGTTGTTGTTGCTGTTGTTGTTGGTGTTGTTCCTGTGCTGTGGGGCTGTTCGCACACTCTGCGTTTCCCTCCGAGTAAGCGATTAATCGCGATTGCTCGTACGGTTAGTACCCGTAGCAGTAGCTGATATTTGCGTCGATACTCATTTCTGGTGGTAGCTCGTGAAGAGTCCTCGGATTGCATTGTCAGTGGTTTGTGAATTCTCTTATCGCTTGAGGCGAGTGTCGAATGGTGACGTCTATGTGCGTTTGACGGCGGTTCTGCCAGTCTTACGGAAGTATATTTCTGGTAGTAGGAGTAGGACTTGGAAGCTGTCTTGTCCGTGTTGTTTTTATTGGTTATATATCTTCAGGCCCCATATGTCAGTGTTTCGTTTTGGTTGTTCGTCTGGTGTTATATTGACTGTTTAAGCTGTGTCTGCTGTTGATGGGTAGTAGGTTGGTAGCGTTGAAATAGCGGAGATGACTCGCATCCAGTTTAACATTTGTAGGTGTTCGAAATGCTTTATGTTTGTTTGTTCGTTCTTGAATTGTAAGCTGCCTGGTCCTCCCGGGGCGTACGTATCGGTGGAGTAGAACGGGGATGGTGTTGATAGTATCAATTCCCTGTTCAGCGTCAAACTCGCCGTCGCGGTGTCGCTCGTTGCCGAGAATCGATGCCTTCCTGCATAACCTGGCGATCGCTTCGCGTTCTTTGATGAATTGCTGCATGTTCACCCTACATCTTGTTGTCTGTCTGGTAGAATCGGTGCGTTAGTTGACACAAGGAATAGCTGGCAGCTTTTGTCGATACACCTACACGCATCGTGCCTCCGTGTGGTGTCAAGAGATAGGTAGTCTGCCTCGTCTCCTGATACGCCATTATTTCGTTATCCAGTATGGTAGTAAGAAGCCGACAACCCGCGTTGAATTTGGGTAAGAAATATCGCACCGTTATTAGCCGATATAGTCGTGAAAAATTCCTTCGTACTGTTGCACGGGGCAGACAAGTGCTAGAATAATGGAAACGTCCATTATGCTGGTTATTAGCATGCTACTTTCGAAGGACGTGTAATACTTGGAAGAGTTATGTGGATGGGTGGCGTAGGGAAAGTTAAAACGGGGCGGGAGTTGCGGCTTGAATGTGGATGAGGGCTTGGTATAGATCTCTGGTGCGAGTGGTGGATGGGAGGGTATGAGCCAGTAAGTCGTTGATCTGTTTGTGTTAGGACTGTCAAGGTGCTCTCTAGGCTTCGTCAATAGATGTTCATAAATTCATGGTCAGATTCCGATCACGATCCTATACTCGTATGAGGTGCGCGTCATGTACAGTTGTTTGTGTAGTATCGTTCTACAGTCGGCAATAGCATATTGTGCGCCATCTGATTGAATAGCGTTTGCCAGCCTGTTATCTCCCTTAGGTGTTTGCTTCTGGTTTGGGCAGCCTTCGTGAAGTTTAACACTGTTGGTTATTGTTTCCTTCACAATTTTGGTCGACCTGTCGGTCTTCATAAGCTGGCCAATTGTTGGCTGTGGCTTGGTAACGCTCTTGTTCTGTCGCGTGCCGCAACAAGAATGGTGAGCACTCACACTGCCGAGGTGCTGGAGATGAGTGCGCCGTTTCGTCAGGCGTGATTGCTGGCTATGTGTCCCACAAAACAAAACACCCAGTACGTTCCTTGCTTCTAAGTGTTTGCCGGCATGCTTGATGTTTTAAGCTCGGCGAGCGGTATTGCTGTATATCGTCTGTTGTGCATCGTTAAGTCCCTCGAATACTTTCTGCTACAGTGGCACTACTTTCAGATTTGTAGCAGTGGTGGTGATCGTGAAAAAATATCTTCAGTCGTCGTTCGTGTTTCACGAATGGCGTGTCCGTTCGCTGCTTACACTGTTATGTGTCGCGATGGGAGCCGTACTAATTTACCGTCATACTTCGCATTGATTTGTGTCAGGTCGTACTGTGAAGCTTAATGCTTATGTGCTTTCAGTGATGCCCGGCTTGAATTTTCGGATCATGTAATCCTGGTTGTGAATCGGTTGGTTTGTGTTTTTATGCAGCGCTGCGTAGATGTTATGGATCATGATTCCAAGTTCTGTAAAAGCAGTGGTGCGAGAGCGCTACGATGCATTCTTTGCCTATATACACCCCTATGTACCCTTCGTTTTGCTTCTTTACTATCATCTATGTTCCTCTATTCTCCCTGTTCTTTACATATTTAGTCCACGGTCCCCCACGCGGCATCGCCCTATTTCTGCTGTACTGTCTTCTCCTCTACTCGCCGTGCTTAGTTCGGCGCGCGTGACCGAGTGGCGGCTTCCCAAGTGAGCTCGCGCCTGTAGAAACCCGCCTCGATGTTATGAGGGTAGATTACGCGACTCGTTTCGTTCTCGCGGCTGACTATTCTCACTTCTATAATATTTCTCTTTGTCGCAGTCCTCGGCCTCCAGTCGCCGTTGTTGTGCTGTCCGCTTATTCTGTTCGCGTTTTGTTTTCGTTTGTATAAATGGTGCGTGATCATCCTATCCGTTTTACAATCGTGTCGTGTCTTTGTCGTTATTGTCTTCCCCGTCTCCCTCGGCGTCCGTACACCTCCTTTTTGTCAGCACCGATTCTTCCGAGTATGTCTCGTCCGAACATCTCCTGTGCTGATCCGTGCTCTCTCTCTTCCTAGAAGCCCCTGAATCCCGCTGGATTTCAGCCTCCTGTGTCATCTCCGGTGGGTCCGTTGTGTATCCAGTTGATTCGCTGCCCTGTCTACACGCCCCTGCCTCCGGTGACATTCCTCCCCTTCCTACCGTGCCGCGTTGATCCGAGTCTTTCTGCTCGTGATCGTGCTGCGACGCCCGTGATTCTTCGTCGCCACTGTATTCCGGCGTTGTTCCTCTCTCCCGCCGTTGTATGTTGATCAGCGGCGTTTCATCGTCCGACGACCACTCTCCGTCGCCGTCGCTTGGTTAGGCTACAACAATTCAGAGTCGGCGACCCAGTATATTTCTACGAGCCGGTACTAATTCCGGGCACAACCAAGAAACTCGCAATGCCTTGGCAGGCACACTACCGGATAGTCGAGCAGCTCTCACGAGTACGCTTCAGAATCTGCAAGGATGGATCGGCAAAATCCAGAATCGCACACATCGACAACATACGGCCAGCACATTTCGCAGCGAACGCGAGGCCATCACCCGACAACCCGCACGAACGAGAAGAAGAAAGAGACACGAGACGAGAATTCGATAGGCGGGCAAAGCATGCCTACCCAGCGAGAGAAAAAAATAAGAGAATTTACGACAGAAGGGCCTGGCCAGAGAGATAAATTTAGCGACATTAACCGGAGATGAAGCTATGTCAGGGGCGGATCGCGAGGGCGACCAGGGGGCGGCACCGTCCAATAACAAAGAGAGGCAGAAACGCGCGTGGGAGCCCGCGGGAGAATGTGAGTACCCAAGCAATAGCGAGGAGTTCAAGCAATGGCAGAGAGAGGATACACAGTTAGGGGAAATAATAGGGTTGCTAGAACGGGATAAAATACCATTAGAAAGCCGCAAGCTAGTGCAAGAGTTCGCTATGGCAGACGAATTTCTATATCGAGTTAACCCACCTAGCGGCGAAGAAAGGAGCAAGATGCAGTTAGTCATACCGCGGAGATTAGTGCCAGGGCTCCTGTATTTAATGCACGACCACGTCTTCTCGGCTCACCTAGGCTTTGATAAAACACTAACAAAAATCAGCCTAAGATATCATTGGGACAGGATGTTCACGGACATACAGGAGTACGTGCGTACGTGCGTAACGTGCAACTCTAGAAAGTTACATCGCGTCAGGGGCCCATTAGGCGCAGCGCCATTACAAAACGCACCAGGCGAGACGGTTAGCTTAGATATTCTAGGACCGCTGCCTGTAACACGAAACGGAAACAAATATTTGTTAACATTTCACGACTTATATAGTTCGTGGCCTGAGGCATACCCGTTAAAAAGTAAGACAGCGGAAGCAGTGGCCAACGTGATAATCAACGAGTTCATACCCAGACACGGGGCACCCAAGGCTTTCCTCTCAGATAACGGTAGAGAATTTCGTAACGAGATCATGAAGAGGCTGACGAAAACATTTAAAATTCACCATATCTTAATTACCCCATATCACCCCCAGGGAAACGCGAGCTGTGAACGGTTCCATAGGACGTTAGCAGACATGATTAGCGGATACTTAGACCGAGAACAAAGAACGTGGGATGAGTCAATAAATCAGGTGCTATTCGCATATCGAAGCAGCGTACACGAAACAAGTCAATTCACGCCGTATTTCCTCCATCACGGGAGAGAGGCAGTTCTGCCGCTGCAAGATTTCCTACAGCCCAGACGGCGACACTACGCGGACGATCCAGTAACCATAGCAACAGAGCGACTACACCAAGCCATATCAAAAGTCCACCAACGCACAAAGGTAAACCTACAGGGGTTGACGGAGGGGGAGAGAGAGCCGTTGAAGAAATTACTAGAGGCTAACAGGGACCTGTTTGTACTTAACAATAAGGACTTGGGTAAAACAGACCTGGTTAAGATGTATATCGACACAAAGGACGCGCCGCCGGTACGAACGCATCCGTACAGAGTGCCGTTAAACCAGCAGAAAGTAATCGACGCGCACGTGGACGAGATGTTAGCGCACGGGATCATCCGACCCAGTCAAAGTCCGTATAGCAGCGGGGTCGTTCTCGTAGAAAAGAAAGATGGTTCCATACGATTTTGCGTAGACTACAGGAGGCTGAATAAGATTTCACAGGGAAGCGCGTATCCGCTCCCAATTATCGAAAATGTACTAGCAAAGTTAGAGGGGGCCAAATTTAGAAGCAGCCTAGATCTTTGCTCCGCATATTGGCAGATAGAAATGGCGGAGGAAGACAAACATAAAACAGCTTTCTGTACATATAGAGCTCAGTATGAATTTAATAGGATGCCATTCGGGTTACAAGGGGCAGGTAGTAAGTTTCAGGATTTAGCTAATAAGGTATTAGACGGGTTACAACACACATGTGCAATGGCATACCTGGACGACATTTTAATATATAGCGATACGTTCGAAAATCATTTAAAACATATCTCGGAAGTGCTCAGCCGTTTACGTAACGCAGGACTAAGGATAAAAGCTTCAAAATGCGATTTCTTAAAGCCATCCCTCGAGTTTCTGGGCCATATAATCACGAACGAAGGTATTGCCCCTAACGATAAAAAAGTGGAGGCAATCAAAAAGCTCAAATCCCCGTCCACAGTGAAAGAAATCAGACAATTCCTCGGTATGTCAAATTTCTACCGAAAATTCATAAGAGGTTACGCTAAGATCGCTGAACCATTGACCAAATTAACGGGGAAGTACGTTAAGTTTGAGTGGAGCCCGGAAGCAGAGGGAGCGTTTAACGAGTTAAAAAGGCGATTACAGACAGCCCCCATTTTAGCGTATCCGAATCTCCAGAAGCCATATAAACTGTATACGGACGCGTCGCAGACAGCGATCGGGGCAGTGTTGACACAGGACGACGATGACGGAAACGAAAGGGTAATTCAGTTTATCAGTCACGCATTCAGCAAAACGCAGCTAGGGTGGCCGACAATTGAGAAGGAGGCCTACGCCATCGTGTTTGGCGTTAGACGACTACGAATGTACCTATACGGAGCACAGTTTTCCGTATTTACCGATCATAAACCTTTAAAGTTCCTCTTCGAGTCGAAGAGCGTTAAGAACGCGCGTATTCAGAGATGGGCAATTACGCTGTCAGAGTATAACGCGGAGTTCTGTTACCACGCTGGGAGACTGAACGTGCCCGCGGACGCTTTGTCGAGGTTGCCAGTACAAGACACGTCGCAACCATCGTCGTCAGCAGAAGCAGACAGAAAGGGAGAGTAAGGGGGGGCCACCTAGCGAGGACCCACTTTCGCGAATAGAGGGGGAGACAGTGGTAGTAGAAGGGGCAGATAATCTCACGACGTTTCAGAGAAAGCCCGGGGTACACGTGGTGGCTACGGTAGACAGGGTGAATACAAAGAGCGTACATTGTGTGATTAGGAACGACACGGACGAAGGATTTATGGTTAGGAAGAATTATATAATAGCCATAGCTGAGGCCGTCGACCCACGAGGAGTACGGCAGGCGTGTAGTGTAAGTAGCTAGCTCCTTGTCTTAACCCCGTCACGATCTCTACCTGGGTATGCGGGTTAACATATATCGTTTTCTTAACTCTGAGTAAGTATCTATCCGTCACCCTTCCCCTAGACGTTTTTGCTAATAGCGGTACTATCGATCTCCCTAGCGTTAATACCCTGTTATCGAAATCTATTGTCGCTCTCGCTTTCTCAAAGAAATCGGCTCCTAGCAACAAATCCTGCTGTAACCCTTCGGTGATAACGCATTCTACTCGCCTGGACACTTTTCCTATCGTTAGTAAAATATCTGCTAATCCCGTATGCCTTAATGTCCGGCCGTCGGCTGTTTTCAATACTAAGTTTCTCTTATCTACCTTTCTCATCCTTCGTCTGTCTGCCTCCGGTAACCTGCTCCAGACGTTCGCTGAAACTAGGGAAACATCTGCCCCAGAGTCTAAAAGAGCATTAATCGCTATACTCCCGTGTCTGTGCCTGATCACCGTCGGACATAACGGCAAAGCGGATTCTTCTGAGATACTGTTTACGATTTTCTTCTGAGGGAAGGAAAAAACCTTGTTCGGCTGCCCTGTTCTGACCTTCCTTTGCTTCAGTACAGGGGTCTGGGGTTTAAATGCCCTTGGCACTGTCTCCACATATGCTCTGGCTGGTTACACCTAGCGCATAACGGCTTGCCCTGGGTGTTCCATCTATATTGCGAGTAACCCTGCATCGGCTGCCCTCGCCTCTCTGGCTGGGGCCGCCCGCCTGTACTTGTCCAGGCCGGCGCGTTTCTCCCCCCATTCCCCCTCGCTGGCCTAATTTCCCTCTGTGCTGGCGGTCTCGGTAGCGGAATGCGCCGAGCGAGCTGCGGTCTATGATTTCTCAGGCTATTATCTACGCTCCTTACCATTCCCCTTACCTCGTTTACCATCTGCCTCAATTGACCTTCCCCTTCCCTTGCCGTGACGCTATCTACTTCCATTGGGACTTCTCCTTCCCTCAATGCTACCTCTCTGTCTAATCTGTACTCTTCCCTCGCCAATTTTGCCGCTGCTTGTAGGGTATCGGGGTTCTGTGCGATTAGTTTTCTTCTAATCGCCTTCTTAGCCAATCCATCTATAAATGATTCCACTAAAGTCCCCTGCATCCCCGGTGCGTGTCCTATCTCTCCCGGGTAAGCCGTACTATATACCCTGGCGATGCGTTCCTCGAACTCCTGGATCGTCTCGTCCCGCCTCTGCGTGATCCTTTTCAAATCCTGTCTCGCAGCTAGCCGTTCGAACTGATCCCCGAATCTCTCCCTCATCAGCTCTATTAGCTCCTCGCCCCCTATCGTCGCATTCTCCCTTGTTTGTCGGATGCAAAAATCGTATGCCGCCCCTGCCGTCGTCATCGCACCTCTTTTAAATCTGCATTTGCCCCCAGCCGAGCGCCTATTCCCTCTAACTGCCTCTCATATTCCGTAAATTTCATGCTATCTACCTTCACATCCCCCGTAAATTTCCGTATTTCTCGTCGTATCCCCTGTAGTTTCATCTCATCTCTTATCTCCCTTACCAGCGGACTAAGCGCTTGTCCCATAATCTGAACAATATCCCCCATATTTATCCCTTGCGCCATCGTACGCCCAGAGCTCTAAAACAGTTTCCTCCAAACAGCTTACCTCAAATCCCTTACCACCCGTTACCTGGCCCTGCGATTTCTGAAACGGAATGTGCATTAACTGCTGGAAAACAATCGGATTAGTTCACTCATGCGTTAGCGCTACGTATCACGTGACTGAAATTTTATATCCTGGTCACGGCACCATTTTATGTCACCACGTGCTTCTTTATTTAAGCCCACGCGTGACGGCGTGATCGTATCTCTGTTTTAGTACCCCGTGAGGGAATAACCCGGCTCGAGGATATAAAAACCAGTCCGTGATATACAACGCAACACAGTAATTTATATGATACACACACGCATAATATTTATTAATTAATATCCCCCCATCACCGTACACTTCAATCCCAACACCCCACTCGTTGTCGATTCGTCATGTATTCTAATGACTACCCAGCGCTTGCCTACAATCGCTGTTACTACCGTCGTTACCCGTACGTCTCGCTTAAATCATCTCCGCGACACATCTACTGCCCATAACGCTAAACTATATTATTAACCCACAATACGGTCCCGTCCCAATTCTATACCATTTACTCTAACAACAATCTAAACAGTCTATACAATCAACTAACATACAAAGAAAACCCATAGTTACGTATATGCCATCTCGTCGGAGGAGTCTTGTTTAGCGTCGGCACGGCTGGTCCCAGCACACTCTATCTCTTACTCTCTTAAATTCGGCTTATTTATGCTGCCCAACGTTCGCGTGCGACCTCGGTCCCTTAGGCCAATGGGCGTACCCGCCAACTTCCTTTGTTTCCTGTTCTGCTGCTGTTGTTCTCCCCCGAACTGGGTTAGTGATGTACCTCCCTCGGCCGGCTGGCACTGCCCGGTGTCGGTCTGTTATGTAACGGCTGTTCCTGCCCGTACCGTCCTGGGTTACACGTGCCCCTCCCTTTGAGGTGACGTGCCTTCGGTGCGTCTCCTCTCGTGTCCTCACGAGACCTTTCCCGCTCAGCTCCCTCCGGCGTTGAGAGGAATAGGCCCTTGCGTTGTGTCTTATGATGTTATTTGTATAGTATTTCCACCTATTCCTCTCAAAGCTGTGCTCGCTGCTATCTCCTTCTCGGCTGCCGTTTCTGTCCTGTCTATGGCTGTGGATCCCCCTCCTGTCGCAGCAACGCGAAGGTGAGTTCATGAGGTGCTAATGTAGGGTATATCGGTGCCGTTGCTGTTGGTGGTGCCTCGTTCCGTTGTTGCTGTTGTTGTTGTTGCTGTTGTTGTGGTGGTTGTTCCTGTGCTGTGTGGGCTGTCTCGCACCACTTGCGTTTCCATCCGCAGTATGCGATTATCGCGATTGCTGTCACGGTTAGTAGCCCGTACAGTACGCCTGACATACTTTGCGTCGATACCTTCATTCTTGCGTGGTACTTGAAGAGTCCCTCCGGATTCATTGTCAGTGGTTTGTGATTCTTTATCGCTTGCGCGAGGTGTTCGAATGGTACGTCTATGTCGTTTGACGCGGTTTGCCAGTTTTCCGGAAGTATATCTGTAGTAGGTAGCTGGAAGCTGTCTTGTCCCTGTGTTGTTTTATTGGTTATAATCTCGCCCCATATCGTCAGTGTTACGTCCTTTGGTTGTTCGTCTGGTGTTATATTGAATTTTAACGCTGTGTCTGACTCTTGATGGTAGTAGGTTGGTAGCTTGAAATACGCCGAGATGACTCCGCATCCAGTTTAAGCATTTTGTAGTTTCGAATCTTTATGTTTGTTGTTGTTCTTATCGTAGCTCCTGTCCTCGTACACGTCATGGTGAGTGCGAACGGGGATGGTGTTGATAGTATCCATATTCCCTGTGTCACGTAACTCGCCGTCGGTGTCGCTCGTGCCGAGAATCGAATCCTTTTCCTGCATAAACGGGCCGTCGCTTCGCCGTCCTTTTTGATGATGCTCATTTCACACGACTCTTGTTGTACTGTCTGGTAGATCGGGCTGCGTAGCTGACACACTGGCAGCTTCTGTTCGATACACTGCTGTGCATCGTGTGGTGTCAAGTATAGGTAGTCTGCCTCGTCTCCTGATACCGCCATATATTCGTTATCCAGTTGGTAGTACGCCGCCGCCGTTGAATTTGGTAAGAATATCGGCACCGTTATTAGCCGATATATCGTAAAATCTCCTTGTAACTGTTGCAGGGGCAGCAGTGCTAGAATATGGAAACGTCCATTATCTGGTATTAGCTGTACTTTCAAGGACGTGTAATATTGGAAGAGTTGTGTGGATGGTGAGTAGGGAAGTTCAAACGCGGGCGGGAGTTGCTGCTTGATGTGGATGAGGGCTTGGTATAATTCTCTAGGTGAGAGTAGCGTGGATGGGAGGGTATGAGCCAGTAAGTCGTTGATCGTTTGTGTTAGTACTGTCAACGTGCTTCTTGCTTCGTCAATGATGTTCATAAATTCATGGTACGTTCCGATCACATCCATTACTCGTATGAGGTCCGTCATTACCAAGTTGTTTGTGTAGTCCATCCTTCTTTCTAATAGCCCTATTGTGCGGGCCATCTGTTCGGTAGCGTTTGCCAGCCTCGTTATTCCCTTGGTGTTTGCTTCTGTTTGCAGCCTCGTGAAGTTTAACACTGTTATTGTTTCCTTCACAATTTTGGTCAGACCTGTCTGGTCTTCATAAAGCCGGGCCACTTGTTGCTGTACGGCTTGTACGTCTTCTTCTGTCGCCGTCCCGAACAAGAACTGTGACACTCTGCCGAGTGCTGGGATGAGTGCCCGTTTCTGTCGTGATTGCCGGCTATTGTCCCCTTGTTCTTGTTCCAGTGTTGCCGATCGCTTAAGCTGCGAGCGGTATTGCTGTATATTGTCTGTTGTCAATCGTTCAATTCCTTCGGTAAGAGCTGCACTGTACAGGGGAGTAGGATATAATATATATATAATATTATATATATAATTATATGATTATATACAATAGGAATAAAAGTATTAGTATAAGAATCGAGTAAGGCTCTGTAAATAGATAGGACTGTGGATATCATGGCGCGCGTATTAACTAGCTTGCGGCGGTACGAATCGTCAGAATAAGTGCGAACGAGAAGCAGTTTTTTAGAGAGAGAGATGATGAAGAGAGAGAGAGAGAGAGAGAGGAGAGAGAGAGAGAGAGAGAGGGGAGAGAGAGAAAGAAAGATGAGAGAGAGAAGAGAGGAGACGAGAGAGAGCGTAAAGAGAGAGAGAGAGAGAGAGAGAGGAGAGAGGGGAGGGGAGGAGAGAGAGAGAGAGAGGAGAGAGAGAAAAGGAGAGAGAGAGAGGAGAGAGATAGAGACATGGAGAGAGAGAAAGAGAGAAAGAGAGAAAAGAGAGGAGAGAGAGAGAGAGAGAGAGAGAGAGAAGAGAGAAGAAGGTGGGTGGCACGATGTTAGTCACACAGTTAGAAGGAGCTGGTACCACCTAATGCTACTGTAACCCAGGACGGTACGGGCAGAAACATCGGCAGACGGGGCCCGGAGGGGGACGTTAACATAACAGACGACACCAGGGCAGTGCAGCCGGCCGAGGGAGGTACAACATGACATCACTAACCGCAGTTCGGGGGAGAACAAAGCAGCCAGAAACAAGAAACAAAGAACGTTGGCGGGAGTCGCCGCATTCGGCCTAAGGACCGAGGCGACACGCGGACGTTGGGCAGCGATAAATAAGCCCGAATTTAAGAGAGTAAGAGGATAGAAGTGTGCTGGGACCAGCCGTAGCCGCACGCTAAACAAGACTCCTCCGGACGACATGAGGCAATACGTATACTATGGTTGTTTTCTTTGTATGTTAAGTTGATTGTAATAGAACGTTTAAGATTGTTGTTAGAGTACATGGTGATAGATGGGACGGACCCGTGATTGATGGTTATATGAATGAGTAGGTTTAGGCGTTATGGGGCAGTAGATGGTGTCCGGGAGATGATTTAGGAGCGGGAGGATCGGTAGCGGCGGGTCAACGACGGTAGTAACGCGGAGTTGTAAGGCAAGGCGCTGGGTAGTCATTAGAATACTATGGGACTGAAGGTTCGACAACAAGTGGGTGTTGGATTGAAAGTGTACGGTGATGGGGATTATTATATATGTAATAAATAATAATGCGTGTGTAGTAGATATAAATTAACTCGTGATTGCGTTGTATATCACGGACTGGTTTTTATATCCTCGAGCCGTGGTTATTCTTTACGGGTACTAAACAGAGATACAATCGCCGGTCACGACGTGGGCTTAAATTAAAGAAGCACATGGTGACATAAAATGGTGCGTGACCAGGATATAAAATTTCAGGTCACGTGAATACGTAGCGCTAAAAGCATGAGTGACACTAATCTGATTGTTTTCCCACAGTTAATGCACAATTCGTTCAGAATATCGCAGGGCCGAGGTAACGGGATGTAATGGATTTGATGGTAAGGCGCTGTTTGGAGGAAACTGTTTTAGAGGGCTCTGGGCGTACGATGGCGCAAGGGATTAAATATGGGGATATTGTTCAGCATTTGGGACAAAGGCTTAGTCCGCTGGTAAGGGAGATAAGAGATGAGATGAAACTGACAGGGGATACGACGAGAACATAGGAAATTTACGCGGGTGGATGTGAAGGTAGAGCAATAAATTTACGGAATTGAGAGGCAGTTTAGAGGGAATAGGCCTCCGCTGGGGCAAATGGTCGAGATTTAAAAGAGGTGCGATGACGACGGGGCGATGGCGGGGGCGGGCGATACGAGTTGGCATCGACAAAACAAGGGAGACATGAGACGATATGGGGCGAGGGCAGCTAATAGACGCTGATGAGGGGAGAGATTTCGGGATCAGTTGAACGGCTAGCTGACGAGACAGGAATTTGAAAAGGATTCACGCAGAGGCGGGAACGAGACGATCCGAGTTCGAGGAGCGGCATCGCCAGGGTAATAGTAGTACGTGCTTACCGGGACAGATAGGACACGCACCGGATGGCCGGGGACTTTAGTAGAATCATTTATAGATGGATTGGCTATAGAGGCGATTTAGAAAGAAAACAATCGCACAGAACCCTGGTACCTACAAGCGGCGCAAAATTAGCGAAGATGAAGAGTACAGATTAGACAGAGAGGTTAGGCATTGAGGGAAAGGAGAAAGTCCAATGGAAGTAGTATAGTCGTCACGGCAAGGAAGGGGAAGGTAATTGAGGCGATGTAAACGAGGTAGGGGAATGGTAAGGAGCGTAGATAATAGCCTGAGATAATCATGAGACGCAGCTCGCTCAGGGCGCATTCCGCTACCGAGACCTGCCAAGCACAGAGGAATTAGGCAGCGAGGGGAATGGAGGGAGAAACGCGTCCGAGCCTGGGCAATCTACAGGGTGGGCGGCCAGCCAGGAGGCGAGGGCAGCCGATGCGGGTTAACTCGAATATTAGATGGCACACCCAGGGCAAGCCGTTATGCGCTAGGTGTAACCAGCCAGAGCATATGTGGAGACAGTGCCAAGGCATTTAAACCCAGACCCTGTACTGGAATGCAGAAGGAAGGTCAGACCAGGGCAGCCCGAGCAAAGGTTTTTTTCCTTCTCATGAAGAAAATCGTAAACAAGTATATCTCAGAGCATCCGCTTTGCGTTATGCTCGCGACGGTGATCAGCAGCAGTACACGGGAGTAATAAGCGATAATGCTCTTTTAGTACATCTGGTGCAAGATGTTTGCTCTAGTTTCAGCGAACGTCTGGAGCAGATAGCGCTGAGGCAGAAGACGAAGGATTAGAAAGGTGAGATAAGAGAACTTATGTACTGAAACAGCCGAGGCCGACATTTAAGGCATAACGGGGTTAACAAGACTAATTTGCTAACTGATAGGAAAAAGTGTCTAGGCGAGTAGAATGCGTTTATCACCGAAGGGTTACAGCAAGATTGTTGCTAGAGGCCGATTTTTGGAGAAAGCAAGAGCGAGACATAGATTTCCGATCAAAAGGTATTAACGCTAGGGAGATCGATAGTAACCGCCTATTACAAAAACGTGAGGGGAAGTGTGACGGATAGATAACTCTCAGGGTAAAGAAAACTATATGTTAACCCGCATACCCAGGTAGAGGTCGTGACAGGGTTAAAACAAGGAGCTAGAGAGGGGGAGACAGTGGTAGTAGAAGGGGCAGATAATCTCACGGACGTTTCAAGAAGCCCGGGGTACACGTGGTGACTACCGGTAGACATGGTGAATACAAAGGGGGTAGCATTGTGATGGATTAAGCAACGACACAGAGCGAAGGATTTTTGGTTAGGAAGAATTAGTGATACATAGCTATACGCTGAGGTCGTCGACCCGAGGAAGTAAGGACGCGTGTAAGTGTAAGTAGCACGGAAAGGAGCGTAAGGAGGGGCCACTAGTGAGACCCACTTACCGAATAAACCTACAGGGGTTTAACGAGGGAGAGAGGAGAGAGCGGTTGAAGAATTACTAGAAGGCTAACAGGGACTGTTATGTACTTAACAATGAAGGACTGTGGGTAAAACGGACCTGGTTAAAATGTTATCGACAGCAAAGGATGCGCCACCGGTAAAAACGCATCGTAGAGTGCCGTTTAAACGCCGCAAAAAATATCGACGCGCACAGTGGACGAAAAGGTTAGCACTACGGGATTATCAGACCTCAGTCAAAGTCCGTATAGCAGGGGGGGTCGTTCTCTGGTAGAAAAGAAAGATGGCTCCATGACGAATTTTGCGTAGGACTATAGGCGGACTGAAATAAGATTGTCAGCAAGGAAGCTAGTATTCGTCCAAATTATCGAAGACGTGCTAGCAAAGTAGAGGGGCCAAATTTAGAAGTAGCCGTAGATCTTTGCTCCCGCATATTGGCAAGATAGAGGATGGCGGAGGAGGACGAAACATCAACAGCGTTTCTGTACCATACAGAGCTCAGTATGTAATTTAATAGAATGCCGTTCGGGTTGCAAGGGGGCAGGGTAGTAAATTCTCCAGGATTTAGCACATAAGTTATAGACGGTCCTACAGCACACGAGTGGCAATGCTTAATCCTGGACACATATGATATATAGCGCATACGTTCGAAAATCATTTACAAACATATCTCGGAAGTGCTCAGGCGTTTACGTAACGCCAGGAGCCTAAGAATAAAAAGTTT